>NW_028119227.1:0-24559 GCF_965119305.1 Pelophylax lessonae | reverse complement strand
GAGTAGAGTGAAGGATATCTCTAATGGGTTTGAAGGACCATTTCTGAAGCCCAGATTGAACAGATTGTCATAAAATAATTGATAGTAGACCCTCTGTACTAAATGCACAGTATAGTGGAAGTAAGCCCTTACAGGACCTGGGGCCTGACCTGAAGCCTACAGTCTAAGCACACATCAGATCTTTACCAGAGCACCTTGCAAGGAGTGATAGACTTTTTTTTAGACAAAATGTGATAGCTGGTTGTTAAAAAGTCTTTCTAGTGACCAGTAATGCATTTCTGTCAGTCTATTTAGCTGTCAGCTGGAGGATTCCCGGCTGACAAGTAAATATAACCAAAAGGGCAGGGATTGATGGGGATCTGTTGGATTGGGCGATGTGATTGATGATCAATTTCCATCACCGGACTTTTTTTCTATTTAAGTGTGTGCTGTGTTTATATGTTCTTTTATTTATTTTTTTATTTTTTTGAATGAGTAGGTGAATTCTGTACCCCTTACTCATTCATATAAGGGGGCCATACTCTGCGGCACCATTATTTTAAAGGGGGCTTCCAGATTCTGATAAGCCCCTCACCCGTAGACCCCCTTGCCTTCATCAATATGTGGAAAATGTGCTTTGCCAGGAGGATCCTCCTGGCATGGTACCCACACTATGTTGAGGGTATGTGGCCCGGTATGGTATTTTTTGACTAGCCAGGCTGCATTCTAGGATGAGGGTTTGGTATGAATTTTGGGAGGCACTTCACATCTTTTCTCTTGAATGGGATACCCCCTTAAAATTTTGTGGAGAACCCATGAACCTTTTTTTCTTTCTTCCATACAAGACTCTCATCAAAACATTTAGTTTTTTTCCTTTTTTTGGATTTTTTTTTATAATTTTATAGAATGTACTACAGCAAAAGTGATATCTTAGAAAAAAAAAAATGTTAGTAACTCACATTTACCTGCCAGTTTCTTTTTGAGGTAGACGTACACTGAGAGGGAAAGTAAAGTCCATGCTGATATACTTGGATGACGGGCTCGATACTTTGATATGAGTATGCAATGTTTTTCTGTTGCAAGGCTATGCACTTTTAAATGTGAGTGTACAGTACATGGTTTTAGTGAAAGTTTTTATCAAATTGAAGGTCTTACACTATATGGAAAATATAGAAGATCATGGCTATCCATGTTTTTCAGTGTTAACACATGGGTGATGGGATGGCAAGCATCTATATTAAAGATTTAATAAATAACTTACACCAGACAGCTTTCTTGGATAATAACTTGGCCACGGCCTTTATTTATTGGTTTATAAATTAATTAACTCATTAATCCATCAATCAATAATTTTTCACTTTTACCATTAGCATAACTTTGCAATACATAACACCACTACCCAGCTTTGACGCTCGGGTTATCACTTAACCATATAAAGACACCTCCATATTTTTGTCCCCCTTTCGAAAAAGGTGACCCTACCACATAAATTTATAAGGCCGTGACTTAATAATATTTGGGCGGGCGGGCGGGAAGCTCCGCTCCGGCTGATCTTCTGAGGCGACTGACTCCACGCCCTCGCTCCCACTCCTATATATAGCCTGCCTCGGTTCCAGAAACTTCGGTCACCTGACCTTCCGCAGGCAGCTATTTTTAGCCAATCAGAATCCTCCAACCTCCGTATCTCCCGCCTAAACGCTCTATACAGGGGGCAGCTAGAAACTGCCTATCTGCAGACCTCCCATGAGGAAAAAGTAGGAAAATGGGGTCCCTTGAAACCCCTTTCCCTTTTTCCATTCATGGGATGGCAAGCATCTATATTAAAGATTTAATAAATAACTTACACCAGATAGCTTTCTTGGATAATAACTTGGCCACGGCCTTTATTTATTGGTTTATAAATTAATTAACTCATTAATCCATCAATCAATAATTTTTCACTTTTACCATTAGCATAACTTTGCAATACATAACACCACTACCCAGCTTTGACGCTCGGGTTATCACTTAACCATATAAAGACACCTCCACTAAGTCAGGAGGTACTAACCTCCTGACTACCCCACCAGCCCGCGGCCAATTCTATAGCTGTCTGTAAGCCTAAATTCATTATATCCAAACCTATATCCGAAAGATGTATCCCATCTTTCCAATACAGGCCCGGAATACCCCCTTCCAAGTCCATATGCCTAAAGGATATGCCATAACCTATACTCATGAATTTCTCTATTCTATGATTGATTTTTCTCCTCATCTTCTCAAACACCTTTCCTACGTTATCTTGCAACCAAATAAGTCGAGGGATGATCTCAGAAAATACTACAACTGTACCAGGAGAAAAGGCCTTCCATTTTTTGATAACAAAACATATTTTAAAGAATAGTCTCACTGTTTTTATTCTCCCGATGTCATTACCTCCTAGGTGGATTAACAGTATGTCCGGTAATGGCCAACCATAACTCAGTCTACCTAGCTCGGTCATCAGATTGTCCCAGATCATCCCTCCCTTACCACACCAATATAATTCAAATAAACTTGGGTCCAGATCCAGATTGGTTCCATAAATTCTTTCTGCAGCTCTTTTGTGGGCCCAGCGGACATAAGAGTGCCCAACGATCCAAACTATTAACTTCTTACCTAGAATTAGAATGTACATAGTTAGATCTGACATATCTCTGATAGACATTTGACTTCCACCTGCCAATTTTCTTTATGTTATCACCTCCCATTCCTAAGTTTGCCGCAGCCGTGGCTGCCCCAATTCTGAATGAGTGGCAAGATAAGCCTTTATTGCACAGCCCTAAGACAGCTAAAATTTTTCCGAAGATCCTTCGAAACTGAAACCCAGTCAGAGGAGACGAATCTCTATGAATAAAGAGCCGTGCCTCCTTTCCAGGCCTCACCTCCAAGTATGTCTTCAATGTTTTTATCGGGCATATGGATTCCACTGTACACTTTCCTAGTAATATCCATGTCCCCTTACCTGACTGGTCTGTCTTAGACTTGCGCAAAAATAATTTTAATTTATCCTTTTCAAAAACTACATCCTCAAATAACAAACCACCCTCATCTCTTTTCGATCTAGGAACCAATTCCGATATTCGAAAGGCTGCAAAAAAACAAACAGAAAATGCTGCTCTCAACAATTTAACTTCATATTCTGAAAAACATACTCCATCAGCATATTTACAAATATCTATTAGGTTATTCACAGAGATTGGGCCTTGATAATTTATCCTAGTTTGTTTCTTTTTGTATCCTTTTAAAGCTTGTTGTACCGAAAAGAAGGATAATATAGACTCAAAACCCTTCAGTTTCATAAAATACGATACTCCATATAAGGTTTTGTTAACATGTGACCAAGACCATTTCTTTTGAAGTAAAGATTCGAGGAAACACAATACCAATCTCTCTGAAATTGCCATCCGTCCATTATTAGTCTCATGTAAGAATGTTAACCACAGTGACCAGGAGCTGCAATAGCTTTTCCATGTTGAGTACGCCAGGGAGTTTCGAATATTCTCTTGAACTAAACTAAGTCCCATAGATGCCCGGGACATTTCATACCCACTTTGTTGGCCTCCGGCACCAGTTCGAAGAATTTGCTCATCTGTAAACGTGAGAGAGCGTCAGCAATAACATTTAGTTTACCTGGAATATAGCGAGCTTTTAACCAAATGTTATACAACAGGCACCTGGAAACTAAATATTGAATCATTGAAATAACTGGTTGTGATCTAGAATTTAAACAATTTATTGCGAATAATACTCCCTTATTATCCGTACTCAATAGGATTCTCCTGTTCTGAAACCTCCGTCCCCAAATCTCTACTGCCACTATGACTGGGAATATTTCCAACAATACAATGTTTTGTAACAAACCTTTTACTTTCCATTTTTCCGGCCATCTCTCTGCACACCACTCATTTCTCCAAATGGCCGAGAACCCGATAGAACCTGCTGCATCCGTGAACAAACAGAATTGTGAGCCTGTAATGAATTCTTCTTGGATCACTGTTCTACCATTGAATGTTTGCAAAAATTGTGTCCATATCAGCATATCCTCACGAATATCCTGAGTCATCCTAATATGCGAAAATGGACTTTTCAATCCTGCCATTTTAAGATACATACGACTTGAGTATATTCTCCCAACTGGCAGGATTCTAGTAGCAAAGGCCAGATTACCCAAAAGCTTTTGCAGTTCTTTCAGCAAAACCTTTTTCTTCCTAATCAATATTAAGATGAGATTGTAAATTTTATCCAACTTGTTCTTAGGTAATCTAAATTCCATGCTATTTGAATCTATCAAAATTCCCAAAAATTCTAATTTTTGAGAAGGAGGTACCGTTTTTTTCTTCAGCTAGTGGGATGTTGAACTGGGCACAAATATCTCTGAACGAGTTTAATAGCTGTAAACAGCCACTAGAATTTTTTGGGCCCAGAAATAAAAAATCGTCCAGATAATGCATTGTATATCTGGAACCTGATTTTTCTTTCAAAACCCATTCCAGAAAGGTGGCGAATGTTTCAAAATATGCACACGATAATGAGCACCCCATAGGTAGAAACATGTCAAAATAAAATTTATCTTTAAACATGAAACCTAGCGAGTTGAAACAACTCGGGTGAATGGGTAACAACCTAAATGCTGACAAAATATCAGCTTTGCTCATCAGTGCTCCATTGCCCAGTTCCCTCAACAAAACTATCGCCTGTTCGAATGAAGCATATTCCACCGAACAATCGTTCGGGTCTATCTGGTCATTAAGGGAACTGCCCAAGGGAAAAGATAAGTGATGGATTAGCCTAAATTTATTCGGCTCTTTCTTCGGCAGGATACCCAAAGGAGAAATTCTAAAGTTATTAAATGGTGGATTACAGAATGGGCCTGCAACCCTTCCCGCTGCAATTTCTTTATTTATTTTATCTTCTACTATATGCGGTAATTCCTCAATTGACTTTAAATTTCTCACCTTTATACAACCTTTTCCTTCAAAGATAGGTAGTCTAAAACCCTCTGCAAAACCCTCATAAAGTATGTTGGCCCTCTGTTGATCTGGGTATTTGCACAGCCATGTTTGCATTTCTTGCAGGTTCACCAGGAGCTTGCCCCTTAAGAAATGGCTCTTTTCCTGATTGAGTATTGGCTGCCATCTTTTTAAAACATTTAGACAAGCTATGCGCTCCAGCGCAAAAAGCACACTCGTGTCTAAAACGACAATTATGTAGCCACTTACAAGTAGAATCATTAAATGCAAAGCATATACCTTTCTTATAACTTGTGACTTGATTTGCTCCCATACTCACTGGTCTGGCAATTTGTGGTCTCTGTGGGATTAATAGGTTAAGCCACAGACCCACATCTTTACAACCCCACTGTAGCTCTTTATGCACAGACAACTTTTGTCGGAAAGATTCATCGTATGAAAACCAACCAAAACCTCCAAAATTCTTGTATGCCTCAAGAATGATTTCCACATGATGGAAAAGGCCCACTGCTTTACTAGGCTGTTTTTCACACAATACACCTGCAAATATGCAGAAAGCCTGCAGCCAATTACTAAAAGATTTAGCCACCGGTCTTCTCCTATCCTCATCATTTTTCTCTGGCTTGCTAGATGGAAGTAGGGATAAGATATCCAAGAATTCCCCATTCCAAATCTTTTCTTTAATACCTGCACCCAGGTGAAAGCCCAGAGGAGAAGGTGAACAGGGCATACTTTCCTTCAACACAATTTCAGGTACTTTCTCTCTGAAACCTGTTGATTTCTCTGGCACCAATTTCCCCTCCTCAGGGTTTTGCCACACTGAAGATACATTCCCAGGTTGTACTTTACTGTGTAGACTATTTAAGGAATTGACTATAAGATTTAAGGACTGGTTCAAATTTTCAAATATAGCCACATTTAACTCACCCGGCCCAGCAGTACCCTGTTCTTCCAAAACCTGCATTTCTTCTGCCGGCCAATACAAAGGGCTGTCTTCTCTATCGCTCCTCCGGCAGCTGCCACTGAGGCCAGCAGTGGACCTCCCTCCGACAGCTCCGGCCTCTGTTGCTTCATGTTGCCACAACGCTGCACCCTCCTCTTCTTCTCTCGCTGCTTCTTGACTTCCCCGCCTTCTTCCAGCCTTCCGTTCTTCCACCGGTGGGCTGTATTGTCTTCTTGGCGTCGTTCTTCTCTTCAGCCGCTCTTCAGTAGTTGCGGCACTCTCTTGTTGTTCCAGTCCCGGTCCTGTAGCGTTCCGGTCTGTCATGTTTTCTCCTGCAGTCGCCTCCTTTTTGCCCCGCCGTCCTCCGCTCGGCCTGCCTCTCTTTCTGCCTCTTCATCCGTCACCTCTGGCTTCTCCCTCCGCTGTCCTCTTCTTTTCTTCAGGCAAGTCTCTTCTTTGCGGCCGTCCTTCTTCCGTCTCTTCTTCTGCCGTCAGCTCCAAGCAGCGCCGCAGCCACTTCTCTCCTCCCTCAGCTTCAGCCTTCTCCAGCAGCTGGCGAAGTAATGTCTTCATCCTGAAGCTCCGCTCCGGCTGATCTTCTGAGGCGACTGACTCCACGCCCTCGCTCCCACTCCTATATATAGCCTGCCTCGGTTCCAGAAACTTCGGTCACCTGACCTTCCGCAGGCAGCTATTTTTAGCCAATCAGAATCCTCCAACCTCTGTATCTCCCGCCTAAACGCTCTATACAGGGGGGAGCTAGAAACTGCCTATCTGCAGCCCTCCCATGAGGAAAAAGTAGAAAATGGGGTCCCTTGAAACCCCTTTCCCTTTTTCCATTCATTCTCTTCACAGAAAGAAGTTAAAGAATTGTGGGAAACACTGGTGAAGACGTACACCCAGAAGGAAAATAAGGTGCATGCTGATATACTTTGATGGCGAGGCCAATATTTTGATATGAGTATGCAATATTTTCCTGTTGCAAGGCTATGCACTTTTAAATGTGAGTGTACAGTACATGGTTTTGGTGAAAGTTTTTAATAAATTGAAGGTTTTACACTATATGAGTTTTTCCTTTTCTATGGTGATACTTATGTGTGGCGTGTATTAGGAGGAGAGAGAGCAGCAGTGATCCAGGACCCCCTCCCCTAAAGGGTAACAAGAGCTTTATTACCCACATTTAGCAAGAAGGTCATGGCTATCGGGTGAGTTTTCCAGGGTTGACATGTGGGTGATTCTCTTCACAGAAAGAAGTTAAAGCATTGTAGGAAACACTGGTGAAGAGAGTGATAAAAGCACAGATAACTTTGTTAAATGGACACTATAGCCATCCGGATGGGTCTTTGTTGCTGCATCACATTAAAAAAATAAAATATATAAAAAAAATAAATAAAATAAAAAAATATTTTTCTAGCAGCCTTCTGTGCAATCTAAGCACAGCACCTTTCAGTTTGGCACCAGAACTCATCCTCTGCACGGTCAGTATTCCTGGCTGTGTCACTCTCCCCATTGACCTCACTCAAGTTAGTGTCCTCTGGAAGCATTACCAAGTACATATATTTTTGTTGTGGGGTCGGGTTGTCACATGTTGTCTTCCAGGGACTGAGTTATATATATATATATATATATATATATTCTTAGATTTTCAGGCTTGGCCCTAAGGTTATTCTCCACATCTACCTGGCTTCACTAACCTATTCCTGTTAACCTACCTGCCATATGTCCAAAATATTGAACTCCGCGATGAACCTAACGAAGATGGTTAGAGCTCGCGCGCAAGAGCGTCTGGTGTTGGGTGAAAGTGCTGACTGGGCTAGCATGTTCCCGTGGGCCATGAGAATAGCTAATCCAGGATGAGTTCCTGGAACGGCGGTGAGAGGACTGCCATGAAGACAAAACCGTTCGAGTAAGGGACCAATGACACCATCAAAACATATTTCTGGCCTCCTACGGGTTCCTGCAGCCAAAGGAGTTCACCGTGGGGAACTCCCACGGTACCGCCAACATGTTAAGGTGGGCAGACCTAGTTAAGGTGGATGATCATTTTGTCCTGACTATCTGGCAGTCCAAGACCAATCATTTGGGGCCACCAGTCCACTTTACGCTGTATCCCACTTACAACGAATGGTGCCCAGTCCAGTTACTGGACCGTCTTTATCCGGGTTTGGCAGGTCAGGTTAGAGATGCTCCCCTGCTGAGCCTTCACGGCAGTCCTCTCACCACGCCCAGGTTCGTCAAGTATTTGAGAACCCTGCTGAGTAAGATAGTGTGCGATCCCGCTGCATTCACCGGTCATTATTTCTGCATAGGGGCAGCTGTGCCAGCCTCCAGCCACAGCATATCCATGCACATTATCAAGAGACTGGGGCGGTGGAAATCTTCTGCTTACTACAGTTACATACCCCATCCAGAAAGCAAGCTCAGACAGGCCTTTAGAGTTTTAGCCAAATGACATTCAGCACTTCGTGTCTCATTTTCTTTGTAAACCATGCACATGTATTAAAGGTTACTTGGACGCTCTCTTTTTTTTTTGCCCTTTTTATTTTACTGGCATGCCTGAATGATGGTATTGGCACACTACTACCGTAGTTTTATTAGTATGTCATGTTCTCCATCTCGGCTCTATTCCCTGACCACAAATTGTAAGGTGGAGCCTGGAGTTGTGGGAGGGGAGGAGCCGCCTTTTTAAGGTCGGGCCTCCCGCCTCTTCAGGATAAGTTTTCTCACCTACCACTGCCCCTTTTCTACAATATTCCTTCTTCTTCCTCCTTCTCCTCACTGACACTGACTCTGTTTTTTCTGCTCCCTCCCCTGCATCCTCATTGGCAGGAGCAATCAGCAAAACATTCTGGGGTATGTAGCCCCCACCAAAAATGGCTCCATAGCCTTATATGAGGACAGAACTACGCATCTCAGGTTTATCTGGCAAGAGGAGGAGAAGAGGCATCCATCTAAGTAGTTCAGTTCACCACGAAGCAGAAGAAGGGACTGGATGAAGAGAGAGGTGCTATCTTCCCAGTCAGCCCACTGCTGTGTCCCAGACATCCAGCCTGAGAGAGGGGGATCCCAGGTGCATACCCAGGTGCACCCGCATCAGCTGTGTGAAGTGCTCCACAGCAGTGTTGCCAACCTACCAGATTGAAATTTACTGACAGAACACCCATAATTTACTGGCACAGCCAAGTTATTTTAGCATTTCCAAAAGTTACAAAATTACAGTTTTAGGGCTCTTGCACACTGCATCTCAAAGAAGCTCAAAGAAGCTGTCCCTACAGGCTTTTGTGCTCTCATTATTTC
Source organism: Pelophylax lessonae (assembly GCF_965119305.1). Taxonomy (NCBI): domain Eukaryota; kingdom Metazoa; phylum Chordata; class Amphibia; order Anura; family Ranidae; genus Pelophylax; species Pelophylax lessonae. Next base: position 15,349 of record NW_028119227.1, on the reverse strand, counting down.
TGCCTGGAAACTCAATTCCACGTTAGCCATTGTGTCCATGCACACTATGGCTTTTTTAAAAGTTGATAGGCATATGCTCTTACAGGCAGAAAAAACCCCACCAAACTCGTGTTTTTGAGAGGAGCTTTCGAGCAGAAAAGACGTCCAAAAACGCACGAAAAAGCGTGTTGAAGCTCGAAAACACACACAAAACAATAAAAAAAATGAGCTGAGGGGAGGGTTTGTGAAAAAAAAAAACACTTGTGCTAAAAAAAATCTAAACAGAAATGTGCAAACGAGCGGGAAAAAAAGCACAAACCTCTTCAAGCTGAAATAAAAGCTCCAGTGTGCATGAGCCCTAAAGTGCATTCATTTTTCTTATTTTATTTTCAATTTAGTAAGTAAGTAGCTCAGGGACAGGACTCAGGAGGGCAAGCAATTAGAATGGGTAGGCTAACACACATGAAATTGACTCCCACCGTGACACTGACAGCATTGTGCAGTGGCAGAGATGATGATGATGACACCTCACCAACACAATACGTCCCTCCTGTGTCACATTGACAGTCTCTCTCCACCCCAGGTGGTCCCTTCAGTCCACTCCAGGCGAAACAACACTGGCAATTCTGCTCACTGCTTGCCTTGCTCCCATTCCGCAGACCAGCACATGAGGCCCCAGCTGCTCCGCTCAGCTACCTTGCATCATGCCATCACACGACACACTCAGGCACCGCCTCTGCCAACCCCCCCCGCCGGCACCGCCTGAACACACTGCAGCGGGACTTAGATAGTCCTGGCTGGCTCCAGACTGGAAGTTCCAAGCCAAGCGTCACAGCCATATTTTTTACTGGCAACGTTTTCCTGTCACTGGCATTTACTGACAGGAGAAAAGTGCCCATTTTTTACTGGCTGCCAGTAAAAATACTGAGGTGACCAGTCGGGTTACCTGAACAACCTGTCTGTTTTAGGACATTTGCTTGGGCTTTGACTGCAAGATTGGTGAGAGGGCACCTGCCCAATCCTCCCTAAAACTGAACATTGAAGTGCTGTTGTCGTCCTGCCTCACTTGATTAGGAGAACCTGTGATGCTGATACACTCTGTTTGGCAGTAATAGTACCTGCCTGATTTAATGGAAGATTACCCACAACATTCAAGCCTTTTATCTATCAAGTCCTCTCTGGATGTACTCTGTTCTTTCACCAAAGAAAACCAGCAAGTGCACCAACCTAAAGTCATCTAAAATCTGAAGAGCCCTGTCTATACCTGGGACTCTAGTCATCATATGAGTGGGTTTAAGTTATGGGCTAATTCAGTGCACTGAATCGGTTACTGGGTTTAAGCTGGTCATTTGGGACTGTGGTGCTGGGGTAAGGGAAAGTACTGACATAGAAAACTAGGTTAATTCACTGAAGTAATATTCACCATATAATTTGTTGCTTTGTGTGCTTACCTCTGCTTTCAGGGTTAATTCACTTAAAGGAGTCCTCTGGAAGTAGACGGAGTTGATTCTTGAGGTTTCTTTGATAGTCTCTATTTCTTTTGTTCTACTTGCATATATATATATAGTGTATGTACACTGTTCAATATTATTATTACTAAACAAAATATTCGCCAGGATTCTTGCAAACAGCTTACAACCTCTTCTAGTTCTTGCCTGGGAGGGTGGCGAGGGACAATACTATTAAAGCTATTAACATACATCATTGGTTAACCTCCAACAAACAACAACGTTTCTTCCTATCACTAGACGCCGAGAAGGCATTCGACAGGTTGGCCTGGGATTATCTTTCAGCTGTTCTTCAACACTTGGGTCTGCACAACACAATGCTTTCCTTAATTATGTCCCTATATGCTTCCCCGAGTGCCCAAATTAGGGTCAACAGCCACCTGTCGGACGCCTTCTCCATAGGCAACGGCATGAGACGGGGTTGTCCTCTCTCTCCAATTCTGTTCGTACTCACACTGGAACCATTTCTGAGATGCCTAACCTCTCTGGCGGTATGATTCTGTCAGGAATTACATACCAAAAGCGGTACAATTCTTTTAATGGAAATTTTATCGTTATGTATTATAGGCCTACAATTCTTAGTAATTACTGACTTAAACCTGACCAAAACAAGAGTCTAGTAGACATCCCAGATGTGATAAATTTGAAACACAAACACGTGAATTATAATCGAATCAATAATATTATTTTATTATTTAATATATAATATATATAATAAAATTATATTATTGATTAGATTATAATTCATGCATTATATATTATATATAGATATATGTGTGTGTGCATATATATATATATATATATATATATATATATATATATATATATATATATATATATATATATATATATATATATATATATACATATATATATATATATATATATATATATATATATATATATATATATATATATATATATATATATATATATATATATATATATATATGCATACATATATATATGTATATATGCATATATATATATATACCGGTGTATATATATATATATATATATATATATATATATATATATATATATGCGCATATATATATATATATATATATATGCGCATATATATATATATATATATATACATATATAAAAATGTGTTTTGTGTTTTGTGCAACGTTTTTTTTTTTAATTTCCCTCTGTAAAATATAGAATATATCTCTATATTTCAATCTCTTAAGGCGTTTCTGGACAATTAGCATTGATAGCCAGACTGACTTTAAAAACAAAGTGTGAGTTTATTCAAACACACTTGGCATCAACAATACAATGTAAAAGGTATAACAGTTCAGTTCAGTGTAGGTCAAAAATATGAAGAATAAAAACAATATTTCATGGAAAAGATGTGTTCAGCTTGAATTCATGGCAATATAGCCATGTATGTTCCTCTGTGTGTGTCCTTCTTTCATGTTAATCTTTTCTCGTCTGGCAAGAAGCAGGAAATGACGTTTGTTAGGTTTCAGAGAGCAAAACACCTGCTTAGGTTGTAAAATAAGAGTCTATGAATAGATTTGTGTAGAGCAGAAGTAATGTGTGTGATCTTCGCTAGTCTGTGTGTCTGTGTGTCCTAGTCTGCGTCTCGAGTGTCCGAATCGCCTGACAATTTATCTTACATGTATACGTCATGAACTTCCAATACTCCAAGCCTTGTATGGCATCATAACTTCTGCTAATGTCAGTTATTCTATACAAGAGGAGGTACTAAGCCCATAAAGTCATAATTCCTAATATGTATATGACCAAAAAGCTGATTAGTCTTGAACTACTTTGATTGACAAGCCCACATGTAACACTCTATTCTTGTACGTCTAATGTGGCTGATGTCATGTTAAATAACCATCATTTATCTTACACAATAAGTAACATATATAACCAACTTATACGACTTGTATAACTTTAAGTAAATACATACAAATACGATTAATTATGACTGGGATTACTTTAATCCTTAACTAACATATTTAAACTACTATATGTCATTCCTAGTATTACACATGGATCCTATTCTTACTTCCATGACATACTATCCCACAGATACCTTATATGTCATCTTCCAACTAGCTACATACTCCAGAATTATCTGACATTTTACTGTCTCAGCTCAGATGAAGAACTCCATTGTTAATCACTGGATCAAGGTCATTCACACATATTTAATACTATGATTAATCATAAAATCACATATATTTTGCAAGCTTGCTGTGAATATAATATAATTCCAATAAGTGCCGAATTATGAATTTGGAATAAATATTTAACACCCTCCCTAGTTCCGCTCCCATGCAGCATTGCTGCTGCAGGGAACGGAACTAGGAAGTGATCAGAGCGACGGAGACCGACGGAGGAGCGGCGGGACTCTCGGCTGGTGGTCACAGCAATGAGAGATCATCGCTGGATCGCCAAGATAAGATAAGAGACGCTCCGCTGCGCTCTCTGCAATTTACCCCCCGAGCGTGACTCGGGGTTACCGCTCCTGATATGAAAAACCAACCCCGAGTCACGCTCGGGATTACCGCTAAGGCGGCTAAAAGCCAATCCAAACATTAAAGGCATTACCACTGAGAAACAAACATTCAAACTCGCCGCATTTGCAGATGACATTTTGCTTTTTCTCAGAGAACCTCATATCTCTATCCCTAATTTACTTGCTGATTTTGACTTATTCCAAAAATCATCCAATCTGAAAATGAACTTCAATAAGTCCCAAGCTTTAAATGTCTGCCTCCCAGCTGCCATAGTCCAACAGTGCAAATCTAACTTCCCTTTTAAATGGGAATTGAAAATGATTAAATATCTAGGGATCAACCTCACTACGAATTTAGCTAATCTCTTTGAGGAGAACTTCATACCAGCATTTAAAACCATCTCGGAAGACCTACGCAAATGGAGCAACTCCTATTTTATTTCATGGTTTGGGAGGGCAGCTCTGATAAAAATGAATATCCTTTCGAGACTCCTTTACCTCCTTCAAACCATCCCCATTACACTTCCCCCTACATTCTTCTCACAATTTAAATCCTCATGCCTCAAGTTTCTATGGCATCAAAAGAAAGCTAGAGTTAGTTTTGAGCAATTAACCAGACCCAAACAAAAAGGGGGCATAGGACTCCCCAAACTTCAACACTACTACTGGGCTTGCCACCTAGCAAGAATTGTTGACTGGAATATCCACTCCAAAATCAAAGATTGGGTGGCTCTGGAAGCCTCCCTTAGCCCCCTTGCACTAGAAACCACCCCTTGGATCTTCTCTCGCTTTGTTCCTCAATCCCTGAAGAAACACCCACTAATTGCTCAGATTATCCTGCTTTAAAACTGCCTGTAAGAGGTTTCAACCTCTAACCTGGGCCCCCTTAGCACCATTGACGACAACCCAGCTTTCACTCCTTACTTATCTAAAACATTGCTACATAGCTTTTGGTCGCTCCCACACCTTCAAATTCAACACCTTTTCACAAATGGCGAGTTTCTTGATCCAATCAGCAGTGTCTCGCTCACAGTAGCAAAAAACATTCCCACCAAAATTTTATCAACAAATCAGACAATTTATTAAAGACAGCAATCACAAAAATCAATTCACCCGGCCTCTTTCTTCTTTTGAATCTTTATGCTCCCAAACCCTGCCCCAGAAGCATATAATAGCCATAATACACTAAATGTTTTTTTGAAAAAAACTCTTCCAAATCAGGAAGAGCCTGCCATAAATGGAAAAGTGATCAAAATTTAGACCTCTCAGAGAAAGACTGGGAACGCATATTCACAATTGCTCATAAAGGGTCAATTAACGTTAACACACAAGAAAACAACTATAAAGTACTTACAAGGTGGTACAGAACACCAATGACTCTTCATATATTTAATCCCACTACATCTAATAAATACTGACGTTGTACACAAGAACCGGCACTATGCTTCACATTTGGTGGCCCTGCCCAATTATACAATCTTTTTGGAAACAGGTACACCAGATTACATCCCAAGTAACCTCGCAATCCATGGGATACACTCCCGCACACCAATTGCTACACCATTCTAACTTACCAACTTACACATTCTGCAAGTCCCTCACAATCCACAAGATTAACACAGTAAAACTCTGTATCCCTCTACACTGGGGTTCCTGCCATGCTCCCTCGCTAGAGGAATGGTTTAAAAAAATAAACAAAATAGCTGAAATGGAGGAACTTATTCCTATTTCACACAACACGCCATCAAAATTTTTTGACACCTGGGCTCGTTGGACAAATTTTCGTTCTTCAAACCTGTTCTCCACCACAATGGAACCTAACATTAGCCAAAACACAGATTAGAGAAAATCACCCTTTGTTAGCGTATCCGGATATTATACATGTCGGTCAACAAGACAACACGCTCCTTGTCTCTAACATTAAATATTTACTCTTATCCACAGACATGGTATGCAGTACCTTTACATAACCTTCTTCCCACGCATTCACACTTTAGCAACCATTTCAGATCCTGTTTACTTACCTGGTATATACTCTGATATCTTTATATGCCCTTCCCTATCCTTACCCCTCCACATGCTTTACAAAGCTTTCTTTCCGGAATTTAGGATAATATGCTCTTCATAAATATATATATGGGTTTAAGAGTGTTACTTTAAAGATGCATTTTGTAATTTTCCTGCAACATGTTGATGTTTCCTGTTTTACATCGTATTCATTTATTTTCAGTAAAAATCTTTTATGGAAAAAAAATATGCACTGTTACTGTAATAATGACACTGGCAGGGAAGGGGCTAACACAAGGGGTGGTCAAAGGGTTAAATGTGTACCTAGGGGGTGATTATAACTGCGTGGGTGCCAGACTTGGTAGATGGAAACAGGGCTCCTATGTTCCGAAATAACAGGAGCCCTGTTTCCATCAGCGACAGATGTGCAGTGTGCCGTGTTTACAACAGCACACCACCTTCTGTCGGTCCCTGCAGCGATCGCCGGGTTCCTGGCGGCCATCATGGACACCAGACTCATTGCTTAGCTGCAGGGATAGAGAGTGGACGTGCCAGAGACCAGCTCCTGCGACCCGCCATTCAGTTATGGTGGTTTGTGCAGGAGAGCCAGCCGGCCGCAGTAAATGTGCGGAGGCTGGTCTTTAAGTGGTTAAGCAAGTTCATAGCAAAGATAACTTCTGTGTTCACTACAACCTGTGTCCATTTTCTTCTGTATTTACACTAACATTTTTGCCAGGTGTGCCAGTGGGGTTGAGTCTGTTCTTGGGGTTAAAAAAGCAGAGTAAGGAGCCAACAATATTCAAGCGGCTCCTGCGGGGGTAGCTCTACATATATAAATAAAGAAAAAAACTTTTGGAGGGGCTCTGCAATCGCCCCCTCTCATCTCAAAATACATCTTATACTACAAAATATTGTCAAATATGGCAGTATTGGCGCCCATTCAGACTGGCGCGACACAACTTGCTGGGGCGACCTGTGAAGTCGCGGTGCACGCTGTGCACCGCGACCTCGGCGCAACTTGCAGGGACTTCATATAATTTAAGTCAATGCAAGTCACCTGCAGGTCACCCCAAAGTAGTACAGGACCCTTTTTCTAAGTCGGAGCTTCTTGTGTCGCTCCTATTAGAACGGGTCCTGTACTATTCAATGTCGAGCGACCGACCGCGACTTGTCAGGCGACCAAGTCGCCTGACAAGTCGCGCTAGTGCGAATCGACCCTTAATCTGTAAAGGAATCTAAGGTATTGAACAGACTCACTGGATATATAACCTAATTTGCTTTATCTTTTATTTTGTCTTATTTTTGTATTATCGTGTAATAATTATGCATTGATGGACAATCATATTGTATACATTAGAAATCTATTGTATACTTGGATAAGTGGGCATTTTTGTGTATTAAGGAATGTGATTGTAATCATTATTTTAATATCATTTGTCACTTTAACCACTTGCCGGCCGCCCGCCACAGTTTTACTGCAGCAGGCTGGCTCGGCTGTGCGAAATTACATAGTACAACGTCGGTCGCGCACCTGGTGCTGGAGGCAAGCCCCCACTGGCAGCGGCGCGCTCCCGCCCCCACTAGGCAGTGGGGATTCCAATGCATGGGGCCAGCGGCCGCGATTTCTGCCGGGCACCCGGTATCGCTCCCCGCTGAGAGAGAAGGACGGTCAGCTGATGTAAACACAGCTGACCGTTCTTCTCTCTGAAATGATCACAGAGCGCCTGTGATCCTTCTATATAGGATCACAGGTCTCTATGATCATTCGACAAGCCCATCCCCATACAGTTAGTAAACACCCCCTATGCTCTCACTTAACCCTTTGAACACCACTAGGTTAACCCCTTTCCTGCCAGTGTCATTATTATAGTAACAGTGCATATTTTTAGCACTGAATACTGTAGTAATGTCACTGGTCCCCCCAAAAGTGTCGAAAATTTCAGTTAGGGGTCTGATCTGTCTGCCGCAATGTCGCAGTCCCGCTAAAAATCGCAGATCGCTGCCATTACTAGTAAAAAATAAATAAATAAAAATGACATTTCAGCAGTGTTTGTAGACGCAAACCAATCAAAATATGCTTATTGTAATTTTTTTTACCAAAAATATGTAGCAGAATACAAATTTGCCTAAATGGATTAAATATTTTGATTTTTAAATATTTTTTTTCTTTTTGGGAATGTTATATAGCAGAATGTGAAAAATTAAAAATTTTTGCTTGCACGTGATTGGATGATGGAAGCCAGCAGAGCTTTTACTCATTTACTAAGCACGGAGGAACTGCTCTCACACAGTGCAATTGCACTTTGCAAAGTGCACAGTCTATTTGCCTTTAGGAAAACAACTACAACGTGTCCACTTCAATATTTCATTGTTCTCTTCTGTGAACAAATATCATGCACCTTGCAGAAAAAAAACTTTCCACCCTGTAATAAATGTCCTCCTGTACATTAACCTAGAATAATCCTCAGTGATCCTTTCATCACAAAGATCAGAATTTCTGTCTCAAGAAAAGGCACATAAGCTCAAGCTGTCTCACAAGGAACGCTCCTCTGTCAGCATGGATGGCAGCTCGGGACATCAGAGTGCAGTGTCTCCCCTCTTGAATAGAGTGAAAGGCTCAAGCTGTTTCTTAAGGAATCCTTCTCTGCCCATGTGGATGGCAGTTACAGACTACAAAGTAAATTGATTTACCCACAGAAAGAAAATTCTCACATTTCTTATAAATCTCACACAATTCCTATAAGGTATGTTATTAAAATAAGTATTATATTCACAAGTTACAAGTGGATAAAAGACATCAAGACATAAATCCAGTCCAGCCCCCAGTAAACTCAAAATGCTGTGTGCACAATAATTAACTGCTGGCTCTCTCTGTGTACTGGGATTTCTAGACACCAGCTTCTGCCCACATGGTTCCTCTGTCCCAACTGTTGCTCTGTCCCAACTACACAGACAGAAATGAAAGATTGAAGTGGTCATTTTGTTTCTGTTCACATCAATTTATTTTGTATGTAAGCATAGGACACCATTATGATTCTATCTTTATTTATGATTTCATTGACGCTATGGGGTCAAAATAACAAAATAAATCCGTGCTCAGTGAAAATACAAAAGCAGCCACCATGATACCAGTCAAACAGAAATACAATTTAAAGCAGTGACATAAAAGCAATGAATTATATAACACATGAGTTGTATATATCCAATAGTGTATTAATAGTAATAGTGCATAAAATGAATAATGTGGATAAAATTGTCCGATACAATGGTGCATCAATTATTCCAAGAAAGTGCAGTGCAATCGGAAGACCAAAGAGAGGATCGCCACCACCAACACCCTCCAACACATGCCTTATACCAGATCAGCAGAACCATAAGTTATAATAATACAATTTTAGATGGATCGGCGCTAGTTCATGGGCTTTATCAAGTATATTCTGAACTTACAATGTCCTGAAGTATAAGGGGCACCATAAGAAGGTGAGTCCACAAGTCTTCTAGGCAGCCATCAGCAGGTAGGGGGAATGACTGAAGCAATATTGCCAACATATGCAAAGAAAAAGAAACACAGAGGTGCCTCTAAGTGCAGACTGTAGAAAATTTAATAAAAGCACACAGGTTCTTAAAAACTCACATTTAGCATGAGTGAATAAAGACTAAAAAAGGAGGGTAAGGAGTCCCTTTGTGAGTCCTGGACAGTGGGTCTTTTGTGCTTCCCATAGTTATGTCCATCAAACTCAATGAAGTATTTATTAACCACTTTAGGACCGGAGGATTTTCCTGCTTTACGTCCAGGCCAGTTTTTGCAACTTGGCACTGTGCGACTTTAACTGACAACTGCGCGGTCATGCAACGCCGTACCCAAACTAAATTTACGTCCTTTTTTTCCCACAAACAGAGCTTTCCTTTGGTGGTATTTGATCACCTCTGCGCTTTTCATTTTTTGTTATTAATAATAATTATTTATTAATAATTGTTATTAATAAAAATAACAATATTTTTTTACTTTGACAGTTAAAAAATATCCAATATATTCAATTTTTGTCATATATTTAGGACAAAATGTATTTAGCTACATGTCTTTGACAAAAAAATTCTCAATGAGCGTATTTTTAACCTCTTTAAGACCAGGCCATATTTTGCGATTTGGCACTGCATTTGGCACTGCGTTACTTTAACGGACAATTGCGCGGTCGTGCGATGCTGTATCCAAATTAAATTTATGTCAGTTTTTTGCCCACAAATAGAGCTTTCTTTTGATGGTATTTGATCACCTGTGCCATTTTTATTTTTTGCGCTATAAACAAAAAAAAAGAGCGAAAATTTTGAAAAAATAACAATATTTTTCCAATTTTTTTAAATGAAAAATGTAAAAATCAATATTTTTAACATTTTAGGCCAATTTGTTTTCTGCTACATATGTTTGGTAAAAAAAATCGCAAAAATATGCACTGTTACTGTAATAATGACACTGGCAGGGAAGGGGTTAACTTTATTGGTGATCAAGGGGTTAAATATATGCCTGGTGCTTACTGACGTGTGTGGGGGGAGGAGACTGTGTGACACAGGCACAGATCGCAGGTTCAGCTATGCTGAATCCTGTAATCTGTCCCTGCCTGTCACATAGGAGATCCGCCCGCTTTGTTTACACAAGCGGGTGGATCTCCTCACTCGATCCCCAACAATCGGGGAAGAGCGGTGGTGATTACCGCCTCTCCTCCCCTGGCCCGACTCCCGCTGTGTCTGAATACAGCAGGAGCGAGCCTCCGGCAGTGCGTGCGCACCGCCCACAAGGGAAGGAGTCCAGCGACGTAGGTCTACGTCGCTGGACGATATTGAGCCACTTTGCCGCAGTACGCTCCATGTGAGCGGTCAGCAAGTGGTTAAAAGAAATTGGCCTTGGCCTGTTCCCCGTAGACATAATTGGTGATGAAACGCATCAGGTGTGGCTTTGAGGTGACGTCATCACATATGACGAACCGTGAACGAGCGGTGTTTGAAAGCCGACAGCCTGCTGGAGCAACTTACAATCTGTTTTAAACCTTTATAAGGTAATTGTAGCCATCTATTTCTCTTAATAAATATTTATTGAGTTTGATGGACATAACTATGGGAGTTTTTTTATTCATTCGTTTTATAGTTCAGATGAGATTCATTGCCGGTCATAAGTCTTCCACCTGTGATGATCATCTTTATCCACCTGTTTGCTTGAGCACATTCGACTATTATAAGTTATGGTCCTGCTGATCCGGTAAGAGGAGTGTGTTGGGTGGGGCGGAGCCGGCAGCCAGAGCGGATGGCCGTGTGATTCCATCGCTCTGTCTCAGCGGGCTAAATTAAGCAGCACACAGCGTACTTTCAGCTCCTTCACCCTGCCACATCCCTTCCCGAGACTCCGGAGGACAAGATGTCGCAAACAGGCAAGAGAAAGCAAAAGGATCGGCCGAAGAAACTGACCGAATTCTTCTCTCCAGCCGCAGGCCGTTCCTCCCAAGATGGCGCCGGCGCCTGGTCCCGCGCCAGCACCTCGGCGAACACAGCTGCCGATCGGACCTCACAGGCATCGGAGGAGGTAGGAGATAATCACATCCTGACACAGCAGGAACGTCCATCCCCTTTCACAAGCCCTCTAAAACAACGTAGAAAGCTGACAGAGGATGGGGAAGAGCAGGGTCAGGAGGACTCCTTCCTTGAGGAGGGGGAGGCTATGGAGCAGACCATCTCGTATGGGCAGCAGCTAGACTCATACGCCACAACTGGCCAAGCTATCACTGATACAGCCATGAAGGAGATGATGAGAACTCTCAGGGGGGCACTTCAGCAGGACATGAATGCCTTCATGAAAAGCACTAACAGACAGATTGATAAGCTGGGGGACAGAGTGGATTACACAGAACGCAAAATGGGAGACTTTACAGCAGCACATAACGATCTGGTGGACGCTCACTTTGAGTTAGAGGAGGAGCTTAAACAACTGAAATTGAAAGTGGCGGACATAGAGGACAGATCCCGCAGGAACAACGTTAAATTCAGGGGGGTCCCGGAATCTGTTAAGCCTGCGGAGCTATCTTCTTACTTGCAACACCTTATGCAAACTGCACTTCCCTCCCTGACTCCATCGGACCTCATCATTGACAGAGCGCATAGACTGCCCAAACCGTCCTACATTCCAGAAGCGGTCCCAAGAGATGTGATAGCTCGCATACATTTCTACCACGTAAAAGACCAGCTTATGCGTTTCTCAAGACAACACCCAGCTCTCCCAGACCCGTTCGCTGGCATCTCCCTATTCACGGATCTGTCTCAAGCTACCCTGGCGGCCAGACACACCTTGGTGCCTATCACAAAAATTCTCAGAAATCATAAAGTCCTTTATAAATGGGGCTTCCCAGCCAAGATCACAGTGACTGTCGATAATGTATCGCACACCATCTCCTCCCTCCCTAAGGGGTTGGAACTCCTCCGACAATGGGGCTACCTTCCCCGCGAAGACGACCCGCCACCTTTACCTCAGCGTAGCCCTTCAAGCAGACCAACCACTTCCCGTAATGCGGCTAAATGAGAACCCCTTATATGGGGTACATAACCACCCATACTCACCCTCCGGGACTTCTACTGGCTTTTACGTCTAGCTTCCGGAGTCGCCCACTGGACCACACCTAAGTTCTGGCAGGGCCACTGTGCGGTTCACTGGTTTTGTTCCCTCCCTTGGAACCGGTGCGGGATGACCCGCATACTTGTTGGAACTTTTCCTTTTTTGTTTCCTTTTATTTTTCTTTTGGTTTGGCCCCTTTTTGGGCTCTTGCAGTCTTCCTTCACTGAACCCCCCAGGTCTAGAATAACTTCCTTGAATACGGTTTTTCACACTGGACCTGGTCTGGGTCTCCTTACCCCCTTGATGGCTTCCCCTTCCCTCCCCCTCCCCGGCACTTCCAATGTTATTTATGCCAGCATTTTCTTCCACCGCCATGTCCATTAGACTAATGTCACTAAATGTTAGAGGACTCAACAGCCCCTTCAAGCGTAAATCTCTATGGAAAACGGCTTTGGAACACAAATGCGACATCATTTGCGTCCAGGAAACCCACTTTGAGAAGGGCAAAGCCCCGAACTGCTCCCATCCGAAATTCCCGCATGTTTTTTCTGTGAATCATACTGCTAAAAGAAACAGGGTTTTGATAGCAATTAGAGATACTGTTTCTTTTAAGCTGATTGCCTCGGAAGAAGACTCTATAGGTAGAACCCTGCTGTTGATTGCTGAGGTGAATGGTAAACTCTACACTATAGTAAATATCTACGCTCCAAACAAACATCCCTTGAAATTTGTGCGGAAAACCATCACATGGGCGAGGAAACTGGCTAAGGGAAATTTGATATTTTGTGGGGACTTCAACGCTGTCATGAATGTAGACATGGACTGCTCTTCAGCGGGACGGAGGCGTAGACCTAACATGGGCCCCCTCTGTGTTGAGGAGAGGCTATATGATCCCTGGCGTTCTCTCCGCACCTCTGAAAGGGACTACTCCTTTTATTCTACAGTACATAATAGTTATTCCAGGATTGATATGTTTTTGACTGACAAATTTCTTTTACAAAAGATTCCTAGAGCGGACATCCACTCCATCACGTGGTCGGATCATGCCCCGGTCACGATAGATGTGGTGGATGGTCCGGTCAGAAACTGTGCTCCGGTATGGCGCAACGACACCTTTGTCCTGGCCCATCCGGAATATAGTGAGGAACTCAAAGTGAAAGTTGCGGAGTATTTCAATCTTAATGATAATGGGTCTACATCTCCTGAAATCACATGGTGCGCGCATAAAGCGGTGGCTAGGGGTTTATTAATCCAACAGAAGGCTAGAGATCGGAAGAGGAAAACTGCTCACATAACCCACCTACAATCCCAAATAGCTCAGCTGGAACAGCAACACAAAAAAGATGCATCTCCACAAACAAATATCCTGAAACAACTCACAGACCTTAGAAATGACTTAAAAAATACCCTTCTTTCTGATTACGACACCTACTTTAAGAGATTAAAAATGTCTTGGTACTCACAAAGCAATAGAGCAGGCAAACTCTTAGCTTCTCAACTTAAAAAGCAACGTGTAAAATCTCACATCTCACTCATTAAACATCACAAGACGGGCGCAACCTTTTGTAATCCGAAAGAAGTGGCTAACGTCTTTAAAGACTACTACAGCTCCTTATACAATCTAAGAGATGACCCTGACACATACAAGCCAACACCTAATGACATTGACTCCTTTCTACATGCCCTGAAACTTCCCTCCATCGACGAAGACTCTTTACAAACACTGAACGCCCCTATTTCCCCAGAAGAAGTTCTAGAGGTCATAAGATCTCTTCCTCTACATAAATCCCCGGGCACTGATGGATTCTCCTCGGAATACTACCAATTACTGGCCCCCATCCTCACCCCGCACTTAGTTCGACTATTCAATGACGCTCCCAAAATTGGCAAATTTCCAAAAGAAATGTTACAGGCGACAGTAGTCACTATACCCAAACCAGGGAAATCGACAGACTCCCCCCTAAACTTTAGGCCTATTTCTTTACTCAATGTTGATCTTAAAATTTATGCAAAAATATTGGCAAATAGACTCCTATACTGCACATCATATCTTCTGGGTCTAGATCAAGTCGGGTTCGTGAAGGGCCGGCAGGCCCCTGACGGTACTCGACGTATGATAAATCTACTGACTGCTGCTGAAGGGTCAGGAACTCCAACGGTTTTCTTAGCCCTGGACGCTGAGAAAGCCTTTGACAGGGTCCATTGGGGATTTCTTGACAAAACCTTGACTACTTTCGGATTCAGAGGCTTCATCCACTCTGCAATCATGGCATTGTATTCTAACCCTTCGGCGAAAGTATTAACGGATGGAATCCTATCTGACTCTTTTGATCTTTCAAACGGCACTCGCCAAGGCTGCCCATTATCCCCGATAATTTTTTCCCTAGTGATTGAACCACTGGCGGAAGCAATTAGGAGCAACCCCAACCTCCAAGGCATTAAAATAGGTCAGACGGAACATAAACTAGGACTATTTGCAGATGACATAATTATCACTATGACATCTCCCCTTGCATCTCTACATGAGCTTCAATCCCTTATTCGTTGGTTTGGAAATGTATCTTACTATAAAGTCAACACAAGCAAATGTTTTGCTCTTCCGATCTCAATCCCGGCTTCCGAAGTATGTAAGCTTAAATCAGTTTTTCCATGTAATTGGGAAGCACCTTCCATCACGTATTTGGGTATCCAACTTACATCTCCGGTATCTAGACTATATGAATGCAATTTCCTACCCCTTTTGTCTAAAATAGGAGAAGAGTTCTCCCACATTGGAAAAGT
>NW_028119228.1:0-24566 GCF_965119305.1 Pelophylax lessonae | reverse complement strand
CTGGAAAAGTAGTGGCGGCTGGGCACGACGTACTGTGGGACAGCCACCGACATAAGGTTTTTAAAACTGTGTGTCTCCACCAGACGGAATGACAGCATTTCAAAGGCCAATAATTTTGAAATGCTGGCATTCAGGGCCAGGGATCGCGGGTGGGTAGAGGGGTACTTCCTCTTCCTCTCAAGTGTTTGGGAGATGGAAATCTGAACGCTTCCACGGGACATTGTGGAGATGGTTGTTGGTGACCCAGGTGGTGGTGTTGCTGACAGATCGTCTGTTTGCGGGGTGGCAGGTGCCGGTATCACTACAGATGTGGCTGGAGCGGCCGAGACTGCAGCAGAAGAGGAAGCAGGATGAGCCAGAGACGTTTCTTGGTTTTGAAGGTGTGTACTTCACTGCAGCTCGTGCTTTGCACTTAGATGCCTGATCATGCAGGTTGTGCTCAGGTTGAGAAGGTTTATGCCTCGCTTCAAGCTCTGATTGCACAGGGTGCAAACCACTCGTGTCCTGTCATCAGCACATTTTCTAAAGAACTTCCACGCTAGAGAACTCCTTTGAGCTGACTTTGGTGCGCTCGTTCCCTTGCTGCGTTGGGCAGTAGCGGGCGTAGTGTCTAGGGCACGGCCGCTCCGCTTCTGCACCCTGCTCCCTCTTCTGCTGTGCTGGTGGCTCTGTGCGACCACCGCCTCTTCCTCCAAACTACTCAGGTCACCTGCATGACGTTCATTCCATGTGGGGTCGAGGACCTCATCGTCCTCCATATCATCTTCCACCCAGTCTTCACCCCTGCCCTCCTTGTCGGTCTCCACAATGCTGAACGCCGCAGCAGTTGGCACCTGCGTTTCGTCATCATCGGAGACGTGCTGCGATGATCCTTGCATGTACTCATCTTGAGAAATAAGTGGTTGGGCATCGCTGCACTCAATCTCTTCCACTTCTGGGGCAGGGCTAGGTGGATGGCCCTGGGAAACCCTGCTGACAGAGTCATCAAAAAGAAGAAGAGACTGCTGTATGGCTTGGGGCTCAGACTGCTTGCCTGATTTGCAAGGGGGTGAGGTGAAAGACGGTTGGACATCGGCTGCAGGTGCCAACTGTGACCTTTCTGCAGTAGACTGGGTGGGAGACAATGTGAAGGAACTGGAGGCACTGTCAGCAGCAAACCAATCTACTATCGCCTCCACTTGTTCTGGCCTCATCACTTCTAGGGGCGTATGATGCCCTACCAAATACTGATGCAGGTTCTGTCGCCTACTCACACTTGAGGAAGGTGTTTCACTTGTGCGTGTAGCTGGCACAGATCGACCACGTCCTCTCCTTGCAACAGGAGCTCTAGCAGCAGCACCACCACGACCCAGGCCACGGCCCCTATTTGACGCTCTCCTCATATTTCTGAAATTTAAGATCTTGCCCTAGAAAGGTCTTTATTGAATAGCGGAACAAAAGAACAACAGTATCGCACGGGTGTATCTCACAGTCAAATATGCAAACTATGCCGCAATTTAATGTTTTTTACACCAAAAGGGTGTGTATTGAATAGCGGAATAGGATAAAAAACCGTGTATCTCACACGTACAAACACAGACTAGGCCCGATTAAATTTTTTCCTACCCTAAAGGGAGGATGAGGAAGAGGAGTATGGAACAGGCAGCACCCTCAAATCTTCAGAAGTATGAGATGAACCCCAAAAACTTGGAAAGGTGGATCTCACACGTACCGACACAGACTATTCCGCAATTTAATTGAGCCCCAAAGGTTTTTATTGAATAGCGGAATAGGAAATATGATAAAAAAAAAGTGTATGTTTTTCACACGTACAGAAGCACACTAGGCCCCAATTACTATTGTTTGTACACCTAAAAGGATGGATGAGGAAGAGGAGGAGGAGGAGTATAGAACAGGCAGCACCCTCAAAGCTTCAGAAGTATGAGATGAACCCCAAAAACTTGGAAAGGTGGATCTCACACGTACCGACACAGACTATTCCGCAATTTAATTGAGCCCCAAAGGTTTTTATTGAATAGCGGAATAGGAAATATGATAAAAAAAAGTGTATGTTTTTCACACGTACAGAAGCACACTAGGCCCCAATTACTATTGTTTGTACACCTAAAAGGATGGATGAGGAGGAGGAGGAGGAGGAGTATAGAACAGGCAGCACCCTCAAAGCTTCAGAAGTATGAGATGAACCCCAAAAACTTGGAAAGGTGGATCTCACACGTACCGACACAGACTATTCCGCAATTTAATTGAGCCCCAAAGGTTTTTATTGAATAGCGGAATAGGAAATATGATCAAAAAAAAGTGTATGTTTTTCACACGTACAGAAGCACACTAGGCCCCAATTACTATTGTTTGTACACCTAAAAGGATGGATGAGGAGGAGGAGGAGGAGGAGGAGGAGTATAGAACAGGCAGCACCCTCAAAGCTTCAGAAGTATGAGATGAACCCCAAAAACTTGGAAAGGTGGATCTCACACGTACCGACACAGACTATTCCGCAATTTAATTGAGCCCCAAAGGTTTTTATAGAATAGCGGAATAGGAAATATGATCAAAAAAAAGTGTATGTTTTTCACACGTACAGAAGCACACTAGGCCCCAATTACTATTGTTTGTACACCTAAAAGGATGGATGAGGAGGAGGAGTATAGAACAGGCAGCACCCTCAAAGCTTCAGAAGTATGAGATTGTGTTCACTGTACCCCACAAAGATTGTGTTCACTGTACCCCACAAAGATTGTGTTCACTGTACCCCACAAAGGTTTTGTTCACTGCACCCCACAAAGATTGTGTTCACTGCACTCCAAAAGGATTGTCTTCACTGCACCCCACAAAGGTTTTGTTCACTGCACCCCACAAAGATTGTGTTCACTGTACCCCACAAAGGTTTTGTTCACTGCACCCCACAAAGATTGTGTTCACTGTACCCCCCAAAGATTTTGTTCACTGCACCCCACAAGGATTGTCTTCACTGCACCCCACAAGGATTGTCTTCACTGCACCCCACAAGGATTGTCTTCACTGCACCCAACAAAGATTGTGTTCACTGTACCCCACAAAGATTTTGTTCACTGCACTCCAAAAGGATTGTCTTCACTGCACCCCACAAAGATTGTGTTCACTGTACCCCACAAAGGTTTTGTTCACTACACCCCACAAAGATTGTATTCACTGTACCCCACAAAGGTTTTGTTCACTGCACCCCACAAAAATTGTGTTCACTGTGCCCCCCAAAGATTTTGTTCACTGCACCCCACAAGGATTGTCTTCACTGCACCCCACAAGGATTGTCTTCACTGCACCTCACAAAGATTGTGTTCACTGTACCCCACAAAGGTTGTGTTCACTGCACCCCACAGAGGTTTTGTTCACTGCACCCCACAAAGATTGTGTTCACTGCACCCCACAAAGGTTTTGTTCACTGCACCCCACAAAGATTGTGTTCACTGTACCCCACAAAGATTGTGTTCACTGTACCCCACAAAGGTTGTGTTCACTGCACCCCACAAAGATTGTGTTCACTGTACCCCACAAAGGTTGTGTTCACTGCAACCCACAAAGGTTTTGTTCACTGCACCCCACAAAGATTGTGTTCACTGCACCCCACAAAGATTGTGTTCACTGTACCCCACAAAGGTTTTGTTCACTGCACCCCACAAAGATTGTGTTCACTGTACCCCACAAAGATTGTGTTCACTGCACTCCAAAAGGATTGTCTTCACTGCACCCCACAAAGATTGTGTTCACTGTACCCCACAAAGATTTTGTTCACTGCAACCCACAAAGATTGTGTTCACTGTACCCCACAAAGATTTTGTTCACTGCACTCCAAAAGGATTGTCTTCACTGCACCCCACAAAGATTGTGTTCACTGTACCCCACAAAGGTTTTGTTCACTGCACCCCACAAAGATTGTGTTCGCTGTACCCCACAAAGGTTTTGTTCACTGCACCCCACAAAGATTGTGTTCACTGTACCCCACAAAGATTGTGTTCACTGTACCCCACAAAGGTTTTGTTCACTGCACCCCACAAAGATTGTGTTCACTGTACCCCACAAAGGTTGTGTTCACTGCACCCCACAAAGGTTTTGTTCACTGCACCCCACAAAGGTTTTGTTCACTGTACCCCACAAAGGTTTTGTTCACTGCACCCCACAAAGATTGTGTTCACTGTACCCCACAAAGGTTTTGTTCACTGCACCCCACAAAGATTGTGTTCACTGTACCCCCCAAAGTTTTTGTTCACTGCACCCCACAAGGATTGTCTTCACTGCACCCCACAAGGATTGTCTTCACTGCACCCCACAAAGATTGTGTTCACTGTACCCCACAAAGATTTTGTTCACTGCACCCCACAAAGATTGTGTTCACTGTACCCCACAAAGATTTTGTTCACTGCACTCCAAAAGGATTGTCTTCACTGCACCCCACAAAGATTGTCTTCACTGTACCCCATAAAGGTTTTGTTCACTGCACCCCACACAGATTGTGTTCACTGTACCCCACAAAGGTTTTGTTCACTGCACCCCACAAAGATTGTGTTCACTGTACCCCACAAAGATTGTGTTCACTGTACCCCACAAAGGTTTTGTTCACTGCACCCCACAAGGATTGTCTTCACTGCACCCCACAAGGATTGTCTTCACTGCACCCCACAAAGATTGTGTTCACTGTACCCCACAAAGATTTTGTTCACTGCACCCCACAAAGATTGTGTTCACTGTACCCCACAAAGATTTTGTTCACTGCACTCCAAAATGATTGTCTTCACTGCACCCCACAAAGATTGTGTTCACTGTACCCCACAAAGGTTTTGTTCACTGCACCCCACAAAGATTGTGTTCACTGTACCCCACAAAGGTTTTGTTCACTGCACCCCACAAAGATTGTGTTCACTGTACCCCACAAAGGTTGTGTTCACTGCACCCCACAAAGGTTTTGTTCACTGCACCCCACAAAGATTGTGTTCACTGCACCCCACAAAGATTGTGTTCACTGTACCCCACAAAGATTTTGTTCACTGCACCCCACAAAGGTTTTGTTCACTGCACCCCACAAAGATTGTGTTCACTGCACCCCACAAATATTGTGTTCACTGTACCCCACAAAGATTTTGTTCACTGCACCCCACAAAGATTGTGTTCACTGTACCCCACAAAGATTTTGTTCACTGCACTCCAAAAGGATTGTCTTCACTGCACCCCACAAAGATTGTCTTCACTGTACCCCATAAAGGTTTTGTTCACTGCACCCCACAAAGATGTTCACTGTACCCCACAAAGGTTTTGTTCACTGCACCCCACAAAGATTGTGTTCACTGTACCCCACAAAGATTGTGTTCACTGTACCCCACAAAGGTTTTGTTCACTGCACCCCACAAGGATTGTCTTCACTGCACCCCACAAGGATTGTCTTCACTGCACCCCACAAAGATTGTGTTCACTGTACCCCACAAAGATTTTGTTCACTGCACCCCACAAAGATTGTGTTCACTGTACCCCACAAAGATTTTGTTCACTGCACTCCAAAAGGATTGTCTTCACTGCACCCCACAAAGATTGTGTTCACTGTACCCCACAAAGGTTTTGTTCACTGCACCCCACAAAGATTGTGTTCACTGTACCCCACAAAGGTTTTGTTCACTGCACCCCACAAAGATTGTGTTCACTGTACCCCACAAAGATTGTGTTCACTGTACCCCACAAAGGTTTTGTTCACTGCACCCCACAAAGATTGTGTTCACTGTACCCCACAAAGGTTGTGTTCACTGCACCCCACAAAGGTTTTGTTCACTGCACCCCACAAAGATTGTGTTCACTGCACCCCACAAAGATTGTGTTCACTGTACCCCACAAAGGTTTTGTTCACTGCACCCCACAAAGATTGTGTTCACTGTACCGCACAAAGATTGTGTTCACTGTACCCCACAAAGGTTTTGTTCACTGCACCCCACAAAGATTGTGTTCACTGTACCCCACAAAGGTTTTGTTCACTGCACCCCACAAAGATTGTGTTCACTGTACCCCACAAAGGTTTTGTTCACTGCACCCCACAAAGATTGTGTTCACTGTACCCCACAAAGATTGTGTTCACTGTACCCCACAAAGGTTTTGTTCACTGCACCCCACAAAGATTGTGTTCACTGTACCCCACAAAGGTTGTGTTCACTGCACCCCACAAAGGTTTTGTTCACTGCACCCCACAAAGATTGTGTTCACTGCACCCCACAAAGATTGTGTTCACTGTACCCCACAAAGGTTTTGTTCACTGCACCCCACAAAGATTGTGTTCACTGTACCGCACAAAGATTGTGTTCACTGTACCCCACAAAGGTTTTGTTCACTGCACCCCACAAAGATTGTGTTCACTGTACCCCACAAAGGTTGTGTTCACTGCACTCCAAAAGGATTGTCTTCACTGCACCCCACAAAGATTGTGTTCACTGTACCCCACAAAGATTTTGTTCACTGCAACCCACAAAGATTGTGTTCACTGCACCCCACAAAGATTTTGTTCACTGCACTCCAAAAGGATTGTCTTCACTGCACCCCACAAAGATTGTGTTCACTGTACCCCACAAAGGTTTTGTTCACTGCACCCCACAAAGATTGTGTTCACTGTACCCCACAAAGGTTTTGTTCACTGCACCCCACAAAGATTGTGTTCACTGTACCCCACAAAGATTGTGTTCACTGTACCCCACAAAGGTTTTGTTCACTGCACCCCACAAAGATTGTGTTCACTGTACCCCACAAAGGTTGTGTTCACTGCACCCCACAAAGGTTTTGTTCACTGCACCCCACAAAGGTTTTGTTCACTGTACCCCACAAAGGTTTTGTTCACTGCACCCCACAAAGATTGTGTTCACTGTACCCCACAAAGGTTTTGTTCACTGCACCCCACAAAGATTGTGTTCACTGTACCCCCCAAAGTTTTTGTTCACTGCACCCCACAAGGATTGTCTTCACTGCACCCCACAAGGATTGTCTTCACTGCACCCCACAAAGATTGTGTTCACTGTACCCCACAAAGATTTTGTTCACTGCACCCCACAAAGATTGTGTTCACTGTACCCCACAAAGATTTTGTTCACTGCACTCCAAAAGGATTGTCTTCACTGCACCCCACAAAGATTGTCTTCACTGTACCCCATAAAGGTTTTGTTCACTGCACCCCACAAAGATTGTGTTCACTGTACCCCACAAAGGTTTTGTTCACTGCACCCCACAAAGATTGTGTTCACTGTACCCCACAAAGATTGTGTTCACTGTACCCCACAAAGGTTTTGTTCACTGCACCCCACAAGGATTGTCTTCACTGCACCCCACAAGGATTGTCTTCACTGCACCCCACAAAGATTGTGTTCACTGTACCCCACAAAGATTTTGTTCACTGCACCCCACAAAGATTGTGTTCACTGTACCCCACAAAGATTTTGTTCACTGCACTCCAAAATGATTGTCTTCACTGCACCCCACAAAGATTGTGTTCACTGTACCCCACAAAGGTTTTGTTCACTGCACCCCACAAAGATTGTGTTCACTGTACCCCACAAAGGTTTTGTTCACTGCACCCCACCAAGATTGTGTTCACTGTACCCCACAAAGGTTGTGTTCACTGCACCCCACAAAGGTTTTGTTCACTGTACCCCACAAAGATTGTGTTCACTGCACCCCACAAAGATTGTGTTCACTGTACCCCACAAAGATTTTGTTCACTGCACCCCACAAAGGTTTTGTTCACTGCACCCCACAAAGATTGTGTTCACTGCACCCCACAAAGATTGTGTTCACTGTACCCCACAAAGATTTTGTTCACTGCACCCCACAAAGATTGTGTTCACTGTACCCCACAAAGATTTTGTTCACTGCACTCCAAAAGGATTGTCTTCACTGCACCCCACAAAGATTGTCTTCACTGTACCCCATAAAGGTTTTGTTCACTGCACCCCACAAAGATGTTCACTGTACCCCACAAAGGTTTTGTTCACTGCACCCCACAAAGATTGTGTTCACTGTACCCCACAAAGATTGTGTTCACTGTACCCCACAAAGGTTTTGTTCACTGCACCCCACAAGGATTGTCTTCACTGCACCCCACAAGGATTGTCTTCACTGCACCCCACAAAGATTGTGTTCACTGTACCCCACAAAGATTTTGTTCACTGCACCCCACAAAGATTGTGTTCACTGTACCCCACAAAGATTGTGTTCACTGCACTCCAAAAGGATTGTCTTCACTGCACCCCACAAAGATTGTGTTCACTGTACCCCACAAAGGTTTTGTTCACTGCACCCCACAAAGATTGTGTTCACTGTACCCCACAAAGGTTTTGTTCACTGCACCCCACAAAGATTGTGTTCACTGTACCCCACAAAGATTGTGTTCACTGTACCCCACAAAGGTTTTGTTCACTGCACCCCACAAAGATTGTGTTCACTGTACCCCACAAAGGTTGTGTTCACTGCACCCCACAAAGGTTTTGTTCACTGCACCCCACAAAGATTGTGTTCACTGCACCCCACAAAGATTGTGTTCACTGTACCCCACAAAGGTTTTGTTCACTGCACCCCACAAAGATTGTGTTCACTGTACCGCACAAAGATTGTGTTCACTGTACCCCACAAAGGTTTTGTTCACTGCACCCCACAAAGATTGTGTTCACTGTACCCCACAAAGGTTGTGTTCACTGCACCCCACAAAGGTTTTGTTCACTGCACCCCACAAAGATTGTGTTCACTGCACCCCACAAAGATTGTGTTCACTGTACCCCACAAAGGTTTTGTTCACTGCACCCCACAAAGATTGTGTTCACTGTACCCCACAAAGATTGTGTTCACTGCACTCCAAAAGGATTGTCTTCACTGCACCCCACAAAGATTGTGTTCACTGTACCCCACAAAGGTTTTGTTCACTGCACCCCACAAAGATTGTGTTCACTGTACCCCCCAAAGATTTTGTTCACTGCACCCCACAAGGATTGTCTTCACTGCACCCCACAAGGATTGTCTTCACTGCACCCCACAAAGATTGTGTTCACTGCACCCCACAAAGGTTTTGTTCACTGCACCCCACAAAGATTGTGTTCACTGTACCCCCCCAAAGATTTTGTTCACTGCACCCCCCAAGGATTGTCATCTCTACACCCCACAAAGATTGTGTTCACTGTACCCCCCAAAGATTTTGTTCACTGCACCCCACAAGGATTGTCTTCACTGCACCCCACAAGGATTGTCTTCACTGCACCCCACAAAGATTGTGTTCACTGTACCCCCACAAAGGTTTTGTTCACTGCACCCCACAAAGATTTTGTTCACTGCACTCCAAAAGGATTGTGTTCACTGCACCCCAAAAAGATTGTGTTCACTGCAGCCCACACACAGAAAAATGGATGTGGATCACTGACACCTGCCTATCTCCTATCCCACACCACACAGCAATATCGATTGTAGTTTGTAGAACACAGTTTCCCTAAAATTCAGCAGACTCTGTCCCTAACAGGATTGAGAAGAGATCGTAGATCAGGAGAACTAAGTGCAGACCCCACCCCACACAGCAATATCGATTGTAGTTTGTAGAACACTCTGACCCTAAAATTCAGCAGCAGCCTCTCCCTAACAGGATTGAGAAGAGATCGTAGATCAGGATTGAGTGCAGACCCCACCCCCCACACAGCAATATCGATTGTAGTTTGCAGAAGACACTGACCCTATAATTCAGCAGACTCTATCCCTAAAATGCCTACAACTCGCCCTGCCTAAACACTCCGACCTGTCCCTCAATTCTATCCGGACACAAATGGTTTTTTCCTGCCTATCTTTCCCTAATCAGCAGCCAGCACGTTGATGTGTGCTCTGTCCCTGATCTAAGCAGCATAATGACGCCGCTGCGGCTGCCTCGAACTTATAAAGACTTGGTCACATGCTTCAGACGGCCAATCACAGCTACTGAGACATTTGCAGGCATGGCTGGGATGGCTTAAGGCACACCAGTTAAACGATTGTTGATTGGCTGTTGAAAGCCCGCCATGAAAAGAGCGCCAAAGCATGCAAAACCCGGAAATAAAACGACCGAACACGGATTTTTACCCGAATATACAGTAAAGTGTCCGTGTTCGTGTTCGGGTAACAAAAATCCAATTATTCGGTACGAACACGAATAATACAGTCCGTGTTCGCTCAACACTACTCATTACAGTATCTACAGCTAGACCTAGGGTAAGCTACTACTCATGTTTGTTCTTATGGCATCGCATTGGGAAAACACATGTATAGACAAGGAATACATTGGCTGTGGTCTGATATGCAAAACTGTTTCTGAACCAGTATTGATGTGATGATTCTTTATATCTGTAATGTTTAAATTTATATTGATTGTTTGTACTGATATTTTTGATCACAGACATTTTTTGTGCCTCCTCCCCTGAAGAAGAAACTACAGTTTTCAAAACATGTTGGGATTACTGTTTCTGAATCACCATCTACAGGCTTCATACATGCCCTATTGTTGATTTGGTAACTGTATCATGGCACAGCTATTTGCACAATCTTGTCTGATGTACTAGTCTGTATGTATGTTTTTATAGGATCTGGAGTATCTTATGTACCCAGTCCTTTTCATGTGATTTTAAATTACCATGTACGATATGAAATAAACTTTTTTAATTTTTACATTTATACCTTTTCTCATTGTGTGCATGCTGTAATAAACCCCATTTGTGGACCAATGTTTTCCTTTGATATCTGAGAATAAACCACTGGCCAGAACTTGCCCAGTATGCAATTGAACTGCTAGGCTGCCCTGCATCCAGCGTGCTTTCCAAACAGGTATTCAGTGCTGCTGGAGGTTTTGTTACTGATAACAGAATGCGTCTGTGCACAAACTCCGTGGACCGTCTGACATTTGTCAAAATGTATCAGTCCCGGATTACCAGCAGCTTTGAAGCTCCTGATGCCGATGTCGCTGATTAGGTGTTTTTGGAATCTTGGCAATACTTCTAGACTGACTGTTGTGGGTGTTGATTTTATCTGGAATAATTTTTTTGTTGAAGGTTTCAATGGGCACAATTAACGCCCAAAGATAAATCTTGTTCCCAGTGCTCTACATTGTGGGCTCATACAGACTGGCTCCCCAAGCCGTTGTTTAAAAACTAAAGAAAGCTGGCAGGGATGTCATTTTTTTGGCTTTATAAATGCAATTATTGCTGCAGCAGCTTCTATACAGATGTGCCACTTTACAGGTAGACTAAGGGGACCCCCCAGGCTCTATATTGAAAGGAATTTTCAATTTTTATTGTTATTTCCTATTTTTCTGCTTTCATTTTAAGCATCAGTAAATCACTGCTCATTATAAAATTACATTTTTTACAAACTTTTTTTCATTGACAGGTGTCCCCCAGGGCAGTACCCAGACACCCATACCCTTTGTATGCCCAGTTACTTGCATATAAGCCTTCAAAATGGCCACTTTTGATTTTTACAGTTTGAGTCCCATAGACTTCAATGGGGTTCGTTTTTTGGTTCTCAACTTTTGTGATGTTCGAAAGTTCTGGTGCGAACCAAACAGGGGGTTGTTCGGCCCATCCCTACTCTACAACAAACAAATGATTTTTGTCAAGATACTCCCAAAGGGTTAAGTATTTCAAAAGGGAAGGTGCCGACATTGCTGGATTCCAGGACAGGTAAGTGTCCTAATATTAAAAGTCTGACATTTAATTTTTGGAGGGGGGGGGGCCGGAACACCACTTTAAGTACTTCTAAAGGGATGGTAACACTGCAACTTTCCTCTTTTTCTTATTGGAACACTACAAGGCACCAGCTGATTAATAATGAAAAAATCACTCCGATTCAGATTCACTCGACACACAACATACCGTAGGCATTTGCACAAAGGGTTAAAGCAGAGCTCCTTCAAAAGTGGAACTACCGCTTATCTGCCTCCTTCCCCCTGTTTTTGACAGGTACCCTGTCCCTACTTCTGTCGGACCTCGCCGTGGCAAGGTAAATCAGCAAGGCTTCACTGCCGGGTTCCCTCACCGGCAATGGCGGCAGCAGCATCCGAAACATTGGCTGCGGTGCCGACATTGCTGGATTCCAGGACAGGTAAGTGTCCTAATATTAAAAGTCTGACATTTAATTTTTGAAGGGGGGGGCGGAACAACACTTTAAGTACTTCTAAAGGGATGATAACACTGCAACTTTCCTCTTTTTCTTATTAGAACACTACAAGGCACCAGCTGATTAATAATGAAAAAATCACTATGATTCAGATTCACTCGACACACAACATACCGTAGGCATCAGCACAAAATTTGTTACAATCCTTGCAATGTGCATTGGTAAGGGCAGTATTGTTTTTTTTTTTGTCAACAAAAGTGGAGTTTCTCTATAAGAATTTATGGATAAATAAAAGAGGGAGTTTCAAGAGAAAGGGGTGCTTTTATTATTACAACATATTCCACTCCTTAGAAAATAAAATACAATACATATTCTTTTCAATGATATCTGTAAGATCTTATTTATTATTTATAAAATGGTAGCCATATAAAAGATGCAAATACAAAACAATTTGAAGGGCAGTCTTGCCAGGACCTCTACTGACTGCATTTTTTGCAGAAATGTAAGCCACGGTCATTTTAGGCCATAGCAGAGGAGATTTTCAACTGCCTTAGGCAATTAGATTTAAAAGTTTCTATCCTTCTGTAGAAGTAGCAGTAGTTTACGGGGCAAGATAATCTACACAAGACAACTAAACAAATGCTTTTCTACTGCACAGAGGGAGATCTGTGACTAGTGGCAACCCTCCTTTAGACTTCACAGTTTGCCTCAACAGCCTCTCCACTGGGGCCCCTTTCCCACCACAGGTCCCATAGCAGGTGCATGGGCTGTTATAGTTATAGATGCACCACTGGCTGGAAACAATCCCCTCTAGTCTATTGGTAAGCAATGATTTTGTACCCTTGACAATGTTTAATAATCTTTCAGATATATTCTCTTTAAAATGACTTTTCTCAAAGCAATTCTTATTTCCTTATTCCTTAACGTATAAATGATTGGGTTGAATAGTGGGGTTATGATTGTGTTAAAAAGAGATAAAAGTTTGTTGAGGTTTAGTGAATATCCCCTTGATGGGGCTATATAAAGTGTTATAAGTGTACCATAATAAGTAGACACAACTGCCAAATGAGAGCTACAAGTTGAGAAGACCTTTTTTCGGCTAGCAATGGAGGAGATCTGAAGAATTGATGTAAAGATACAAATATATGTGACAATGACAAAGATTATTTGAGCAATGGCAATTCCAATTGCCGTAATAGATACCTGAATTTCAACTTGTTTCGTGTCAGAACAGGAAAGGTTGAGAAGAGGAGCAAGGTCACAGAAAAAATGGTCAATAGTATTTGGACCACAAAAGTCTAATTCAACCACAAGAATTTCTGTGATCATTGCAAGAAGAAAACCAGCCATCCAGCATAACGTTGCCAAGAAATTAGGGAGTCTGTTCTTCATAATTATTGAATAGTGCAATGGGTTACATATGGCCAAATATCGATCATATGACATTACTGTCAATAGACAACACTCTATAATAGCAGAAGCACCAAAGATATATAACTGTATTTCACAAGATAAAGATGAAATGTGGCCTCTACCTGTTAGAATGACTTGTAAGGTTTTTGGGCCTACGTTTGTACTGATCATTATATCACAGAAAGAAAGGTGAGATAGAAAGAAATACATGGGAGACTTAAGAGAGAGGGTCGTTGACACTAATGCAATAATGAGGATATTCCCAACCATGGTGGCCACATAAATTAGAAGCAGGAGAAGAAAGAAGAGACTTTGAAAACTGTGAAGATCTTCATATCCCAAAAGGATGAAATCACTAACTGAAGTGTGGTTGTACTTGGTCATTTCCTGAAGATACAATTTACTTTTGATCCATTTAAATCAAATGTGGCATGCACAGATCAAAGTAAATGTAAAAGGTCTTGTATGACAGGAGCATATGAGGCACTTCAAAAAGTGAGAAAAAAATTACTGAACCATAACAACGCATTAGCTTAGTCACCATTATTTAACAAACCCAAGCCTTTTGTGACATCACAGGGGCAAGTCAAAGAACTTAGTTACCACTGATTGACAGATTTGCAGTCTTGATATGTGTTGGTCTGTTGTGTACTTTATTGACGAGCACCAGATGCTATATATTGTATATACTGTATCTTCAGTACCCGTCTCATACTGGAGATACCTTTATTGCTCTTGTATGTTTTACTATTTCATCATATTCCACTTCATTAAGAAATGTATTTGTAAAGACAATGCCGAAACAGAAAATAAAACCATGTCTTATTTTTGATCAACAGTTACGGTAGACTAGGTTCACTTCCCTGCCATGTTTTTAATTACATTATATAAAACTCTCACAAATATTTCCTTGACCTGAAAGAGTTGTGAAAAGAGATGTTTTTGTATTTCATCCTACAATTAATTAAAAGAATGTGTACCAAGTGCTTGTACTGGACTTCAACAAATGTGAGGACATTTTTTTGCCTCCTTTTTTGATTTGCTTTATTTTTTCGACGTTGTTCTATTTTTCTTTTATCTTTATTTATCAGGCCTTATCCGTAAAAGACAAAAGAAAGTTGTAAAGAGCTGAAAATATAAGGTTATATGGACGTATGAATTCTTAAGATACAGATAACTATTTCCTATTCAGTTGTGACAATGAAAATGTCTTAAATGTGTTCATTCACAAATCTCAGCTATCCTCTTTATTTGTTATATTTTTCTTTTATCTGTATTTATGAGGCCTTATCCGTAAAAGACAAAAGAAAATTGTAAAGAGCTGAATGTATAAGGTTCTATGGACGTATAAAATCGAAAGATACAGATAACTATTTCCTATTCATTTGCGACAATGAAAATGTCTTAAATGTGTTCATTCACAAATCTCAGCTATCCTTTTTAATTATTTTGATTGCATCTTCATGATAATAAATATTGCAGAATAAATCAATAATCAGTTCAGTTGTATACATCCCAGAAAAGTATATAAGAAACCAAGCACAAGCAAAAATGTTCACGTGTTGATTTTGTTGATTGATTTGTCAGGTGTTGAGTTCTTCTTTTGGAAAAAACTTACAAATGATTGAATAAATATATGCAATAATTTTATTACAACAATATCCTAAAATTCATTGGGCACAGACCCCTAAAAATCAATGAAATGGTAAACAGAAGAAACACACAACTTTACAGCCTTCAAGAGAGGCACCCCCCACGATGTATATAGATACATTTGGACAATAAGTATAGAGACCAATGAAGAATGGAGTCTAATGGTCATCAAAGCACTGTGTAGAGACATCAAAGGACATTTGTAATATAAAGAACATATGCACATCTATCAATGAGGGGTGCAAAAATTCCAACGCGTTTCACATTATTGGCTTCTTCAGGGGTATATTGGGTGTCGTTGGATATGGTTGCTGAAAGATGAAAATATCATATAATAGTATAAAGCATATCATATAATAGCATATCCCAAAGATTCCAACAAATAATAATAAATAAAAAATAGGTATTATCAAGGAAAAACTCAAATAAATCAATATTACAGAATCACCAGGTTATGCTTGGTTTCCTATGGTAATACATATTGTTGATCCTTTTGTAAGTACTTGGACTGCAATAGGCAAGATAAAATCCAGTGTACTAAAATTCAAGCAGATTTTCATTTATCTTAACATCATCGTATTTTCCAAAATAAAAAATAAACGTTAATATGCACATATCTTTTTATAGCTTGAGAGTAACAACCAACGTATCAGAAATTATGTCCGGGGATTGGGATTTATTAACCTAACAAGCAGGACTGAAAAGTCCCCTGTGAGAATCAGTTATTGTTTTGACGCCAGGATCGATGGGGAAATTAGGAATAGCCTTAAAAAATGTTTTGAAATTCTGCTTATGCTATTGAATAATCACAAAATAATATTAATGTCAAAACCCAACTCTGCTCTTTGTCGTTTATATGGTTTGATGTTCCATACTGATTCAAATACAGTAATGTTAGTCAAAAATAAGGACATTTATTACTAAAATACTATGTATTATAACCACTTGTCATTTAGAAAAAAGTATTAACCCTTTCAAATCTCAGGATAATTACAACCTTCGTAATCTGTCTTAATTTAGTTTTTTTGGTGAGCAGCAGTTTACTCACCAATAACTTTTTACCTTTTTTGTACTCCACAATGATTTTCATACTTTTTTGTAGTACACATAGCACATAGAAATTGACAATTGAGAAAAAATGCAATTTTAATTTGTTTAACCCCTAAATACTTGGCACTTTCTCCCCCTTTCTACCCAGTCCAATTTTCAGCTTTCAGTGCTCTCACAATTGAATGATAATTGTACGGTCATGGAAGGCTGTACCCAAACTCATTTGAGACAGATAGAGCTTTATTTTGGTGGTATTAATTCACCACTGAGGTTTTTTATTCTTTGCTAAAAAAAAAAGTACCATACATTTGAAAAAAACAACTTTTTCTTAGTTACTGTTGAACATTTTGTAAATAAGTAATTTTTCACCTTCACTGATGTTCACTGATAAAGCGGCACTGAAGGGCACTAATGAGGTTGCACTAATGAGGAGGCACTGATAGGCAGCACTGATGTGGCACTAATGAGATGGCACTGAAGGGCACTGATGAGTTGCACTGATGATGAGATACTAATATGCAGCACTGATGAACACTGATAGGCAACACTTAAATGCAGCACAGATGGGTACTGATAGGCGGCACTGATAGGCACCGATAAGTGGCACTGATGGACACTGATATGTGCCACTGATGGGCACTGATAGGCGGCACTGATGGGCACTGATAGGTGGCACTGGTGGGCACTGTTAGGTGGCACTGATTGGCAGCACTGATGGGTAATGATAGGTGTCACTGATGACCAGGCTCAAATGGGCACTAAAAGGCAGCACTGACTGGCATCACAGCTGGGCCCTGACTTGAATTACTGCTGTGCACTGTTGGGGCTGCACCGATAATCAGGGCACTAATTATCTGTGCAGTTCTCCCCTGTGAGGAAATGCAGCTGATCTGCTCTCCTCTCCTCACACAGTGCCTGCTTGAGGAGAGGGAAGCAGATAACCGGCATTTTCCTGTTTACATGTGATCAGCTGTGACTGGACACAGCCAATCACATGGGTAAAGAGTCTTGTCATCGGCTCCTTACCGGGATCGGTGATGCGCCATGTCACAGGGACATATGACGTCATCCCAGAATGAGAGAACCACCCTGCCGCAATCATTTGTCAATACGAAGGGTAGGAGGTGGTTAAAGCATAGAGTAAATATTCTGCAATATCAATTTGAATTATTTTCACATACAGGACTTCAAATATGTGTAGGTTTTGATATTTTGATCCAAACTTCAAAAGAGTTGAAGCTGTTATAGCTGCAAAAGGTGGGCCAAGTCAATATTGAACCCTATTGACCAAGACTGGGATGCCATTAAAGTTCATGTGGGTGTAAAGGCAGGCGCCCCAATACTTTTGACAATATAGTGTATCATAATTGAATGGCCCTGCTATCTCGTAGTGATTGTGTGGTCTCTGATCTGTTTCCGTTTGGGTAAGCATCCTGTTTAATCACAAGCATCTCCTGCATATTTGACATGATATTTATTATCTAGACAACTACTGTATATAACTGCTGAGTAATTGATAGTGATGACGTCACCGCACCATGTATGTTAATGTGTGCCGCGTCATGATGTTATGATGCACCACACATGCGCAGTAGCGCTGTTTTTAGGCCATGTTGTGAAGTACAGCCCCGTCAAGATAGGAAGTAAAACTGCTTGTGCATAACGGCCTTTGAAGCAGCCAGGATACCCAGCGAAACCCGTCAGGCTCCTGGCAGTGTCCTTTCACCTGCTCCTCTGGCCTTCTTGGCACCCTTGGTGCATGAAATTTAAAGACCAATTGACAACATCCATTAGGAGGAATGGTTGCTAGCAATGATGCTGAAGGATAAGTATCTTGTTACCCCATGGGGATTTGCCAAATACACTAATGTCGGCCAAATAGGAAAATGGACCCAGTTATGATATGCATTACAGAGCATTATGTTTCTTCAAAGGAGGACTGATATGTGATTTGGGTCTCTGGTACCTCAAATGGAAGCTACTAAATAACTCATGTGTACAAGATATACACCATTGGAGGGTCATACAAACGTGATATATTTCTTGAATTGGGAACATTCATTTGTACATCATTGGGACTGTTCATTTTTAATACACTCATGTGAGGGAGGTGAAGATTTCATCATTATATATTCTGGAGAGGACATGTGCTATATCAACAGTATACCTCCTCTAGACCATGAGCAGAGATGAGCTTGGGCATGTTTGAGTTTGTACGCGCTCCATCCCACCAGGAAGCCGAAGCTGCACTCTGCTAATCACAGACAGTGAGACATTTCCCGATCTACAGCTGCACAGATCGGGAAATGTCTCACTGCCTGTGATTAGTGGAGTGCAGTGTCGGCTTCCTAGCGGGATCGGGCATGTAGCAACTCAAACACGCCTGAGCTCATCTTTAACCATGAGTGTTTGTGATCTTTATCTCCATTTTACAACCGACAATTTCTGGACTTAAAGGGACAGAGCCATCTATTCCATTTCTGAGGTTTTTGATCTCCAGAGGCATTCAAACCATCAGGCATGCTTACTTCCCAAGGGATAATTGATGTCCCTAATTAGGGAGCCTTACTTTTAGTCTCCTCAAACTTCAAAAGAAGCCAACATAAAAGGGACGTTCCTTCAAAAATTAGGTTTAGCTCATTGTTGTGACTATGATCCCCCTCTTTTTAGAATATGTGAAGGAGAGGGCTGTCACACTACTACATGGTTATCCTTGGAGTCATGGCATCTAAGTGATGTACTGTTATATAAATCGTGAAAGCCAATGGGTGGTTACCTTTATACCACATGTTTGAAACAGTACCAATAGCATGCAGTTTAGATATATTACAAACATATACACATGTAGACATAGGCAGGCCATTGGGGTGCAGGTGAGCCAGGACTTTTTGTGTTAACATTTATGTGTTATCTATGTGGATTTTATGCATATTTCAATAAAAAAAATGAACACTTTTTGTATGCAAATGGAAGTAGCCGCATGTTTATAACCATTCATTCTCCTATAGCTTTATGGTAAATTGTGATTTATGGTAATTACAAGTGCAATAGAAACCCATTCAATTGCAAATACATAGTAGGAGGTAGAGCTTGGATCCACCTGGGTTTGGATGTATGTGTCTTGGATTAGTGGAAAATTCCCTCCACCTGTTTATGGGAAGATTGTTCTATACCTTGCAGGACCTTATGGTATGGCTGTGTCTTTATAACTGCTGAGTAGTATACCTTGTAATCTTTGATATTGGTAGGTTTTTTGTTTTGTTTTTTCATAAAAGTTTTATTGGAAATCAAATTGCAGTTGACAAAGATAACAATATCCATCATATAAAACAGAGTATATCCACTGGTTTGTTATAACCTTTAGAAACCATAGAGGATACAGAACAGAAAAAGAACTTATGTTGTTGTAGAAAATAAACAATGGTGTATTCCATGGTGTGTCAATAATAATCAGCCCCCAGCTTGTCTATTGACCTTTTTGGGCCAGGGGCTGGATTTATAATATCTATATGGAGTGGAATACTAAGCTAAAACAAAGGCCTGAGGGGTAGTAGAAAAAAGGAGAAGGGAGGGGAGGAAGAGAAAAAGGAGAGAGATAGAAAGGAGTAAAAAGAGGGAGCGAGAGAAAAAAAGGGGGGGGCAAGGTAGGAGAGCTAGGGGGGTTTGGCAGGTTAGGGGGTGGGGGGCATGAATGGTGGGAAAAGGCTACCATTAGTATTGTCAATCAATTGGGCCACAGAGTTTATGCATACTTCCCATATTGGTCTAAGTTCTTAAAGTTAGTCCAACAAGCCCAAGTTTTCATAAATGTGTGCAGTCTTTCATGCACAATATGTATAAACTCTTCCATTTCCTCAATTTTATGCAGTCTCAAAAACCATTCTGCTATATTAGGGACAAGAGTAGACAAGTAGACAAGAGTAGAACGCCAGTGAGCTGTTATACAAAGGCAGGCCGTATTTACAATATGCATCGCAAGGGACCTGAAATATTTCCGCTTGGAGGGGGAGGAATGGTGCAAAAGGTATTGGGACGGGAAAAAATCCAGCAAATAAGATGTGACTTGAGAAATTATATTGTGCACCATTCTCCAATATGGTTGCAAGAGTGCACAGCTCCACCATATATGTAACATTGTCCCCTCTGTTCGCCCGCATCTCCAATGATCTAGATCTAATTTTGTATGCTTTTTTACCTGTACAGCTACATTAAGAGAGCATTCATGAGCAAAGGTGTTTATTGTGTCCCAATCTGCATTGATGAGAGAGATTGGGAGTTCCTTTTACCACGAGTTCCTAGCTGTATCAGTGCTAGGTGATGGTGTATTTGCCATTAGGGAATAGAGAATAGAGATTAGATAGAAATTAGATGGCGTTGGGGGTGAGGTTCTGGTACATATGTTTTCAAAGTCCATAAGCGGTCTTGAAATTTGTGCATTTCTTGGGGATGATCTAAGGAAATGTTTGATTTGTTTGTATGTCCACCACGGAAAGGAGCCTGAGACAGAGATGGTTTCCAGTTGGGAGATGGAAAGAATATTGCCCTTCGTTAGAAACTGGTATGATAGGGCATCACTGTGGGGCCAATCTCTAGTTAGGAATGAAGGCTCCAAGCCCGGAGGGAAATCTGGGTTGCCTCTAATTGGGGGTAACATGGCTTGGTGAGGATGAAAGGGTACTGGATTTGCAGACAATTCTAAAGCAAAGCAAGAAAGTACCTATAAAGGGGTGGTTTGTTATTTGTGCTGGGAGGTGAGACCCTAGCAGCCAAGGGGATGTACAGAGAGAAATGAGGGACTGGGCTTCTTCTAGCGGTACCGATGCCTTCCTGTGACGGTGAACGTTCTAATCAATTTTTCGGCTAAGATAGCAGGCCAAATAATATTTAAAAAGGTCAGGTGAACAGACTCCACCTTTCCCTTTTGGCAATGTGAGTCGAGCATATCTATTGCGAGGCGGGGACTCCTTCCATAGGAACTTTGTGCACATTTGTAATAGGAGAAAAAGGTATTTGGCAAGTAAATTGGAATAGTTTGTATCAAATAAAGCAGTCTCGATGGTATGTTCATTTTAATGAGCGCTGCACGCCCAAACCATGACATATTGAGATGCATCCTTCTCTTCAGGTCTTCCTGGACCTTGTTGAGGAATGTTGTAAAGTTTTGGTCATGAAGTCTATCTATTTTGGAGGGTATTTGCATCCCCAGATAAGTTATAACGTCGGGTGCCCACACGAATGGGAAGTTATCTTTGCAGAGAGGAACTAAGGAAGTCGGGAGGGAGATATTGAATGCTTGTGATTTGGAATAGTTAATTTTTAGGTTTGAAAGATGGCCAAAGTGGTTTAAGTCTTTAAGTGGATTAGGGAGAGAGGTGTGGGGTTTGGTAAGGAAGAACAGTAGATCATCAGCAAATGCTGCCACTTTGTATTCAGTATTATGCATTGAGATACCACTGATGTCTCTATTTGCTCTTATCATATTAAGGAATGTTAAAACAAAAATAAAGAGTGAGAGTGAGCAACCCTGCCGTGTTCCATTTTTGATGGCGAAGGCGTCCAATAGGTGTCCATTCACCAGCACTCGGACCGAGGGGTTAGTATAGAGGGCCAGAATGTTGGCGAGCATATGGGAGCCCAATCCCAGAGCATTTAGAGTTTCACCCATGTAATCCCAGGCCACCCTATCGAATGCCTTCTTGGCATCCAGGAAGAGAAAGAATCCCTGGGTTCCGCTCCTGGACAACCAATAATGAATGTTGGGTGCATTGATGGTATTGTCACGGCCCTCCCTACCTGGGGTAAAACCAACTACTGTAGGTCTAGGTTTATGAAAGAGGGGAGTAGGGGAAGGAGTCTGTTAGCCATCATTTTTCGCATAGAGTTTAATGTCTACGTTGCATAGCGATATTGTTCTACAGTTTTCAACCCTCAAATTATCTTTGCCTTCCTTGGGAATTACCATTATGTGGGCTTCTAAGAGGCCACCAGGGAGAATCAACGTCTCAGGGATCGCGTTCATGGTGATAAGTAACTTTGGCGAAAGTGTCGCCTGGAAGCTTTTATAGTATTGAAGCGTAAAGCCATCCGGGCCCAAGCTTTTCCCGACTTTCATCTGGTTGATCGCTTCATTCAACTCTGCTAAAGGGGAAGTCTAAAACCTTCGCAGCTTGGGAGGGAATAGTTGTGGGACAATGTTTGGCCAGGAAATCTTTAATCTGGAATAAGCGTTCCTCTTGTTGAAAGGGAGACTTGTGACCACCCTGAATATTATATAGCTTTTTATAGAATTGTTTGAACTGGTGGGCTATTTCATCATTTCTGAAGAGTAAGTTATTATCGTGGGTAATTAAGTGATGAATGTGGTTTGAGGGTTTCATCGCCTGCACAGCTCGGGACAAGAGGCACCTGATATTGGTAGGTTTTTACCCTCTGCATGAGCTGTATATTTTCTGCTTCGGTGCAATTTGTGAATTGGAATACAGACCAAAGGGAACTATTGCGGCCACCCACTTACCGTATTAGTTTGCCATTCAGGTGTTACTTTTTATCCCCAACATTTTATATATAGTTTTATATATTTTGTTTGCAACATCATTTGAATAATCCAATAATTTTATTTAGATCATATGTTCATATAGTGTAAATATCGCCTAGGAACCATCATATGTGGAAGTACCATCTCCTACTCTTATAGTAATACTTGACCATCTTGAAAGACCAGTGTCACCTACAGAATTCTTAGGGTATGTAACATAATTATTTGGATGTTTCACTATCCACGGAACAACATGGCTGTTTATTGATCCCCATATTAACGCTATATTTTTAGGGACAGGACTGAGTGTGTGCTTCTTTCCATTTAATGCTCCTATGCCTGCCGGGAAGACGTTGCCCATGGCATCCTTCATGATTGGGTGCTCTCTCGGCCCTTGGTAAGCCTCATGTGGTGTCTTCAAAAAATCCTGTTTGGTTTAATTTATGACATGTTATGACTAGGATTGTCTCTCTATAGAGATATGCAATGCTGCATGGGAGCGGAACTAGGGAGGGAAATTCAAACGTTGAACGTTGCACAAAACACTAACACACACATAACATTTATATATATATATATATATATATATATATATATATATATATACACACATACATATATATATATATATACACACACACACACATACATATGTATGTGTATATATATATATATATATATATATATATATACACACACACACACACATACATATGTATGTGTATATATATATATATATATACACACACACGCACACACATATATATGTGTTTATATATATATATATATATATATATATATATATATATATATATATATATACACACACACATATATATATATATATATATAATAATATATATATATATTATATAGTATATATATATATATATATATATATATATCTTCACATATTAACACACACACATATATATATATATACACTATTATAATATATATATATATAATATATATATATATACAAAACTCACTATATATATATATATATAACACACAACCACCCACATAAAAACATGGTTTGTTCTAAAATTTATCACATCTGGGATGTCTACTAGAGTCTTGTCTTGGTCAGGTTTAAGTCAGTAATTACTAAGAATTGTAGGCCTATAATACATAACACCATATTTCCATGAAAAAAATTGTACCGCTTTTGGTACAGAATTCCTGACATAATCATACCGCCAGGGAGGTTAATACTTCTTACATTTTGTAATGCACTCTTCCTCTACTTCCTCAGCTAAAATCCCTTTTAGTTCTCTACTATACATGTTGCAAGCTTCCTCTTTATAGTAGGGAACTAATTTCTCCCTTATTTCATTGATCTCCTTTTTTCATTTATGAAATATTTTTCTTTTTTTTTTTGGTGATTAAAAAAGGATAGAAAGCCGATGCCTGCTTCATTAAAATATCTGAACCAATCAGCTAAATCCTCATCACCTTTGTCTGTAAAGACGTTCCAACTGAAGCTTCTAGGAATCATCTTTTCAGCGATATACCTTTCCAAAAAGGCTATATCCCCACTAGCATTCAACTCTGTTACTAAAACATTCTTTAATTGCTTGAAG
This sequence comes from Pelophylax lessonae, assembly GCF_965119305.1. NCBI lineage: Eukaryota > Metazoa > Chordata > Amphibia > Anura > Ranidae > Pelophylax > Pelophylax lessonae. Next base: position 215 of record NW_028119228.1, on the reverse strand, counting down.
ATACCCCTAGTTTCACTAGAGGCTGTCCTCCAGAACAAAATCATGAAATTGAGAAGCTCTGAAACCCTTGGGTAACCCATTTTTTACCCCCCCCCCCCCCCGGTCTTGATGCAACCATACTACAACCATGATTTTTTGCAATAATTTCCTTAACCCTCCCTTGAGTTTGGCATCAAATCCCTTCCGAGGGAACCCCCTTGATACTTCCCTCCCCC
>NW_028119229.1:0-24621 GCF_965119305.1 Pelophylax lessonae | reverse complement strand
TACTCACTTTTGTTGCCAGCGGTTTAGACATTAATGGCTGTGTGTTGAGTTATTTTGAGAGAACAGCAAACTTACACTGGTATACAAGCTGTACACTCACTACTTTTCATTTTAGCAAAGCGTCATTTCTTCAGTGTTGTCACATGAAAAGATATAATAAAATATTTACAAAAATGTGAGGGGTGTACTCACTTTTGTGAGATACTATACATTTTGTGGCATTGAGAGAGTAGCAAAAAGGAAAGGGAACAGACATCAGAGACTTTTAGGGGAGGGGGTGGAATGATAGATTGCAAAGTTGCATGCCACAGGGTTTAACCCTCTGGTAGAACTTTGACCTGTATCTACGCTAACCTCCCTCTCTTGGTCTCTTTAGATATATTATCATTCTATTTTTCATACAGCTTTATTTCAAAGAATGTTTGTCTGTTCCCCCCCGGCTATGTGCTCTGGTATTATATATATATATATATATATATATATATATATATATATATATATTGTTTTTGCTGTTTATTCTGCGTGTAATGAAGATGCATATACCAGGCTCCAAGGAGTTTATTGTTGATTACTGCCCTTGGAGAATCTTAGTGTGTTTAAAAAGTGAAGTGTGCCATTTGTAGTTAGGATTAAAGCCCCCTGAGGGCTGAAGCTGCTTGTTTTCTGATTTTTTTTCATTTCTGCCTACATTTAAACAAAAATAGATTTTTTTTTGCTGTTAAGGACCAATGGCATTCGTCCTAAACCTCTGCACTTTGCCTATATGTTGGAGATTACTGTAATAAAAACCAGCAACTGCTGCGGCCTCTCCTCTTCTGCAGGATGACTGCTCTTGTACCCACCCCCCCTGTCGTTTTCTGCAGGAAGTTGGCACTGGATGGGTCTGCTTGTAATGGAAACTACAAGCAGCCATGCTGACACTCATTGCACAAGTTGCACCGTTATCAGGAATCAGCTTAGACAAGGATGTGCAGCAGATATTTTAAAGCATGCAAGTAAATGGGAAGTCACTGCAAACGGGCTACAGGAAATCCTCAGTGAAAATATATTATATATAAAAAGATGGTAGAAGGTTTAATACATTTTATTTTGGGAAAGAAAAAAAAAAAAGGAATGGTATTTTATACAAAGTTCTTTAGAAAACCAAATATCACACAGTCAAGATTTAAATGTACTTTAACAGCACATAACTGTGTTTTCCTAAACTCCCTCAGACGGCACCCACTATGTACATCCCCCACTTTGCCCTAAAATAATATCGCAAAAGCTGCCGTGTTTCAGCTCCATTTAGAGTAACCATCGCTAGTGCTGTGTGTGTCTCAAATTGCAGAATGTTGCATTAGATGAGGGTCAGTTGCGACACTCAGTCAAACCATCAAAAATCAGACAAGATGAAAGCACATTCATTTATTGGCACTCCTGGAAGTCTATCAAGCCTTTGCACAGACGTGCTGCCTGAAAACAATTTAGAACTCAAGTAAACACACAAATTCCATTTGTAATGTCATACAGCAATCCTAAAAAATGTCAATAACCCAATTAACTGGTATTAAAAAATGACTGAGACATACCTCATGCATTGTCAGCAGGTAATTTAAAATGCTCTGTAGCTCATCTTCTTTGACCCCTCGGTCCTGAAAAAAACACAAGATGTTATTTAAAAATAATGGGGTCGATTTAATAAAGACAAATAGACTGTGCACTTTGCAAGTGCCGTTACACTCATTTTCCCCAGAGTTAGTAAATGTGGTGAAGCCCTGCTGATTCACCTTCAATCTAAAAGTCTCGGTTATAAACCACTGGGTTCATGAACAACCTATTGCCTTGTCTAATCATGGTCTCATGAATATTCAGGTAGGTGTGTCTAAGAGTTTGCAAACACTAACTTTCAGAAAAACAGAATTTGCATAGGAGCCCCAGAGACCCTAATTCAGAGCGGTCAATGGGAAGTATCTTCCACAGGAGCTGTAAGAAGGACTGGATGGAGGAATGTTTAAAACAGAAGCCGTAGAATAGATTGCAATCACAAAGGTTAATAGGTACAGGGTCACGACAAGCCTGCTTTCCCTCACTCCTCAATCCAAAAGTTCTAAGTGTAGTTATCCTTTAAGATATTCGCCTTCCTTTGTCCAGTCAGAAGGAGAAGTCAGGCCAGTGATCCAGCTGTCCCCATCACAGTGTGTTGGGGTTCTTTTCCACATGTATCAGCTGCCACTTTTGAAATTGGTGTGTCTATCATTCAGAGAAATCTGTGATAAAATGAGCTACAAGTTCTGCTGCCACCACAGCAGACAGACTTGTAGTTCTCAATGAACCCAAGTGCGGTAATCACTGCACTTCTATCAGTCCAGTGACACTTCTTCTCTCCAACTGAAAGTCTGTATCTTGGTATAAAGGGAGAGCTGAATGAGGAGTCTGCAGGAGAATGGCATGAACCCACGCGACCTACGTGGGTGCAATATGCAAAAAAAAAAAAAAATGCACTTTTTCCCTGCAAATTTATGTTCATTTAATAATATTAATAATATTGTTTTTTTAAGATGGACATTATTTTCATCTGAAAAAAAGTGAGGGAAGGGGCATGGGTATGCTCTATGACAGAGCAGCACAAGTTAAAAGGTTGTTGGCATATGACAGTCCATATTATATTATATATATATATATATATATATACATACACACACACAGGTCCCTCTCAATAAATTAGCATATTGTGATAAAGTTCATTATTTTCTGTAATGTACTGATAAACATTAGACTTTCATATATTTTAGATTCATTACACACAGCTGAAGTAGTGCAAGCCTTTTATTGTTTTAATATTGATGGTTTTGGCATACAGCTCATGAAAAAACAAAATTCCCATCTCAAAAAATTAGCATATTTCATCCGACCAGTAAAAAAAAAAAGTGTTTTTAATACAAAAAAAGTCAACCTTCAAATAATTATGTTCAGTTATGCACTCAATACTTGGTCGGGAATCCTTTTGCAGAAATGACTGCTTCAATGCAGCGTGGCATGGAGGCAATCAGCCTGTGGCACTGCTGAGGTGTTATGGAGGACCAGGATGCTTCGATAGCGGCCTTGAGCTCATCCAGAGTGTTGGGTCTTGCGTCTCTCAACTTTCTCTTCACAACATCCCACAGATTCTCTATGGGGTTCAGGTCAGGAGAGTTGGCAGGCCAATTGAGCACAGTAATACCACGGTCAGTAAACCATTTACCAGTGGTTTTGGCACTGTGAGCTGGTGCCAGGTCGTGCTGAAAAATGAAATCTTCATCTCGATAAAGCTTTTCAGCAGATGGAAGCATGAAGTGCTCCAAAATCTCCTGATAGCTAGCTGCATTGACCCTGCCCTTGATAAAACACAGTGGACCAACACCAGCAGCTAACATGGCACCCCAGACCATCACTGACTGTGGGTACTTGACACTGGACTTCAGGCACTTTGGCATTTCCCTTTCCCCAGTCTTCCTACAGACTCTGGCACCTTGATTTCCGAATGACATGCAAAATTTGCTTTCATCCGACTTTTTTTGTATTAAAAACACTTTTTTTTTTTACTGGTCGGATGAAATATGCTAATTTTTTGAGATGGGAATTTTGTTTTTTCATGAGCTGTATGCCAAAATCATCAATATTAAAACAATAAAAGGCTTGCACTACTTCAGTTGTGTGTAATGAAGCTAAAATATATGAAAGTCTAATGTTTATCAGTATATTACAGAAAATAATAAACTTTATCACAATATGCTAATTTTTTGAGAGGGGCCTGTATATATATATATATATATATATATATATATATATATATATATATATATATATATATATATATATATATATATACACACACACACAGTGGATATAAAAAGTCTACACACCCCTGTTAAAATGTCAGGTTTCTGCAATGTAAAAAAAATGAGACAAAGATAAATCATTTCAGAACCTTTTCCACCTTTAATTTGACCTGTAAACTGAACAACTCAGTTGAACAACAAACTGAAATCTTTTAGGTGGAGGTAAGTAAAGTAAAAATAAAAAACACAATTGCATAAGTGTGCCCAACCACAAACTAATACTTTGTTGAAGCATCTTTTGATTTTATTGCAGCACTTAGTCTTTGTGTGTATGAGTATCAGCATGGCACATCTTGACTTGCAAAAAGACTCCAAATCTGTCAGATTGCGAGGGCATCTCCTGTGCACAGCCCTCTTCAGATCTCCCCACAGATTTTCACTCGGATTCAGGTCTGTGCTCTGGCTGGGCCATTCCAAAAATGTCATCTTCTTCTGGTGTAGCCAATCCTTTTTTGATTTGGATGTATGCTTTGGGTCGTTGTCATGCTGAAAGTTGAAGTTCCTCTTCATGTTCAGCTTTGTAGCAGAAGCCTGAAGGTTTTGTGCCAATATTGATTGATATTTCATAATTCCCTCTACCTTGACCAAGGCCCCTGTTCCAGCTGAAGAAAAACAGCCCCAAAGCATGATGCTGCCACCACCATGCTTTACTGTGGGTATGGTGTTCTGTGTTGTTTTTGCATCAAATATATCTTTTGGAATTATGGCCAAAAAGTTTGATCTTGGTTTCATCAGACCATAACACATTTTCCCACATGCTTTTGGGAGACTTCAGATGTGTATATGCTAAATTTAGCAGGGCTTGGAGGTTTTTCTTCGTAAAAAAAGGCTTCCATCTTACCACTCTACCCCATAGCCCAGACATATGAAGAGATTGTTTTCACATGTACCACACAGCCAGTACTTGCCAGATATTCCTGCAGCTTCTTTAATGTTGTTGTAGGCCTCTTTGCAGCCTCCCTGACCAGTTTTCGTCTTGTCTTTTCATCAACTTTGGGAGGGACGTCCAGTTCTTGGTAATGTCACTGTTGTGCCATATTTTCTCTACTTGATGAAGACTGTCTTCACTGTGTTCCATGGTATATCTAATGCCTTGGAAATGATTTTGTACCCTTCTCCTGACTGATACCTTTTAACAATGAGATCCCTCTGATGCTTTGGAAGCTCTCTGCGGACCATGGCTTTTGCTGTAGGATGCGACTAAGAAAATGTCAGGAAAGATCTACTAAAACAGCTTCAAGTGTTTGCATATGCTGCCAGCCCCTCTCTTGTATTCAGCTATAACACACTATGTAAGTGTCTGTGGAAAACGAAGCTTCTAAATACCATTTTTGGAGATATTGCCAGGCTGGTCACGTGACTCCCAGTCGCTCTTTTAGTCCGATCCAAGGCTACAGCAGGAGGAGCCGAGATCTCCCACTGACAACAGCTGAGAGGTAGGTCACATGACTGCTGTGCTTGCCGCTTGGCTCCTCCCGCTATAGCCCTTAGATGGGGGCGGAGAGCACTCTGGAGTCACGTGACCGGCCTGAAGCTATCTGCAAAAATGGTATTTAGAAGCTTGGTTTTCCACCTACTGTTACATAGTGTGTTATAGCTGAATACAAGAGAGGGTCTGGCAGTATTTTTTTAAAATGTTTAAATCGATACTAATAGCAGCAGGAGGGGAGGGGAGGAGTAGCTCACATACACACAAAGAGCTGTCAGGCAGGGAGGGGAGGAAGACACAGAACAGAGCGGATGATGGAGACATGTATCCTGACCATGATTCCATAGCTCAGCAGTCATGATAAATGTGGTCTGTTCTCAGGGGGGAAGTCAGGACCAGGCAGGATCAAACAGGTATTGTAGGAGATACAAAGGGGTAATTAAAAAAAAAACAAAAGCACTATGCTATAGCTTGCACATTAAAGGGACAGGAGCATCATTTTTTTTTTTTTGGGGGGGGGGGTAAACAACCACTTTAACTTTATTTGGGGTTAATCAGAGCCACTTTAAATTATGGCAGGTGTTTACTGACTCATATTGAACATAAGTTTGAATGTAATTGCTTAATTCTAAACACAAAGCTACATCCCCAGTTAAAAGAGGGTATGCACACTTATTTTTGTTTATTTTTACTCCCCCTCCCCTAAAAGATTTCAGTTTGTTAGTTAATTGAGTTGTACAGTTTATAGGTCACACTAAAGATGGAAAAAGTTCTGAAATTATTTATCTTTAATAGGGGTGTGTAGTTTTTTCTATATCCACTGTACACACACAAGGCATACAGCCTTTGGCCTGACTTTAAAATCTTTATTCAACAGTGGTATGATTTTTAATTATAGGCCGTTTAAAAACACATACATACATTAAATATTAAACTTTTTTTTTTAAATATCTGAGAATTACCTGAATTTTTTTTAGATTATATGAAAGCATTATTATGGGTATTTTTTGCTATAATAGTTTGTAACACATACTTTTAGAACTGGTGGGAGCTCCAAAAGAGACAATGATTTATGGTATTTTGAACACAGAAGTCGAATTAATCAACACTGCACCAAACTGCAGTATTAAAACATGGAAGAGAAAAGGAATATGCGTTTCTAACATTACGTAATTATGATATATAAAACCAGATGCAAAACAGAATCCAAAGTAAAGCCTTAGCAAGAAGGACGAGTTAGTTTAGAAAATATCAAATGTTTTACCTATTCCTCAGTTTATGTCATGAATCAATAAATAAACTGGTAAACATATTCACATTCTCAAACAGAGAATTCATTACCTTTAAAATGAGCTGCTTCAGAAACAGCAACATAAATGCTCTCAGGGAAATGATTTCTTTCTGAGAAGGTCGGGAGCCATCTAAATAAAAAGAAATACCAACCGTTAAGTTTCCTATGGTTGACAATGCTCAAGATAACAGTTTACATGACTCTATATGGCTCTGTTCACATCCATCATTTACCTAAACCGGTCACCATTCTGGAAAGGGAAATGGAATCTCCCATTCATGTCTAAGAAAAGTGACATTTGCAATGGTGCCATTAGCAGTGTGCTTCCAATGTAAGCTGCAGAATGGAGGCACTTCATAGAAGATGCAGATCCTTTAAAGGCACCTTAATAATACATCAAAACTACAACTCTTTTTGATATATGGCTTTCAGCACAGAGTATGAATTTAAGCTTTCATTGTGCTAACATTTTAGGTCTACAGCAATTTTGTCTACCAACAGACCAAAGATTCGCAGGTCCACCTTGACAGAGAACATTTTCAGGATCTCTTAAGGCCTCATGCACACAGCAGGTCTGGCCAACTCTCCAAGAAGCTTTTCCTCCCGGCAACAGCATTTTTGGCAGAAAAACGTCTGATGCTTACAAAAGTGAGTAACGCGTTTAGACGCATTCACACGCATCAATACCTTGGATTGTAATTCATTTCTGTGTACAGAATATTAATTTAATCTGGCCATTGAAACGAATTAACGTTCAAACGCTAGTTGCATGTTTAGTTTTTTTTTTCCACCAAAACTCTGCTGCTCCTGGATGCACTCACTGGCAGTGTTTGTTTTTTTCTGCCTCTAAACTCCTCTAACAGTCTGTGTGCGCAAAGAAAGGTGGGCTAACATGCAGGGGTGTTAGGAGGCAAGAAAAAAAATGCCAGGCACCCCTAGGAGCAGCTGAAAAACATGCAATGTGTATGAAGCCTAAGTGGCAGAATCTGTGCACGCAGATCATTATCACAACTATTCTCACTGCGCCAAATCCTTATGTTCTTTTTGGAGCAATCAGATTGGAATTATGAATACTGCTACAGACAGGCAGTTCTCTCATCGAGAACCCCTTCAGCTGCCCAACATATGATATTTTTTTGTTCTGCAGAAAAAAAAAAAGGAACAATCCAATTTTAATGGAGATTTTTTTACTTCTGATGCTTGTTTAGTGACCTTTCACAATGAAAATAAGAAAGTCTAATAGGGCTCTCCACTGCTCACTCTTATATCTTCCAGCTGCTGGAAAAAGACCGATCTCTTGAGGATAAGGGAGCAACACACATGAAGACTGCATATCCTTAGCAAAAATGCATGTTGATTCATTCTATGAAACTGGATTATAATATTATATATATGTATATATAAATACTGAGTTCTCATGTCGTTCTACTATGACAGGTGTCTTTCTACAAAGCAGAAACTGCATTCTAAATCAAAAAGACAGGAATGGAGTTCACACAAGTTGTACTAAATCTCCAGAGATGAAAATAATGAATTACTAGCTACACGGTCAGTGCTTTTTATCTGCTGTTGTATTGAGTTCACACATATCTGCTTTCACTGAAATAGGCAAATATGTACGCTCCAATGGTAATTCTCCATGGCATGCCTACAGAACAAATGCACTCTATCTGAATACTCTTCATTCAATAATCAGTTCAGAGAAGCATTCCGCCCTAAAGGGAAACAATATCTTACATCGAGTGCTGTCTGAATGGGTATCTATCACACACCTTTCACCAAAGGCCTTTCCCTTTCCAATAAACTGAGCCACGTAAACAAATTTAATTTACACTGAAACTGGGTTCACGTGTTGCAAAAGACAACTGAGTGCAGAAAGTAACCTATTAGACATCACTTTGTCTCCCCAAACTGCCCTAAGCCAATTATGGATTGGCTGCTCAGAGTAAGGGTCAATAAGATTTGCAATTGGGGAGCGTTAAAAAACACACAGTTGAGCCACCTACAGTAACTGAACACAACTCATTTAAGCATTCATGACGCAAATGCCTCACTTCGTTGGTGCAGTACTCACAGGGTGGAAAAAGTGGTGAGTAGGCATCAAATCGCCTCCTTTCCGAATGTCAAATGTCTCAGAAAAGAGAGGCACGGCAATTAATGTATCTTTTATCTGGAAATCTTCCTAAAAATAGCAGTGCATTTCCTAGTGTGTGAGTGTGCCTAGGCACTCCAGTACCTACAGCCTTAAAGCTGTATATCGTCAGCGTAGGATCTCAGGCACTGATGCCTCTGACTGCTCAGAAGATTTGGAATCCAGTTTGCAGGTGTCTCTTCTGTGCTGCTCACTGTTCTCCTTGCTGAAGACTCCAACATAAGGAAGCAAAGCCTTGCCTTTGCCAAGATGGTCACCTCCACACACAGCACAGAACAAAGTATGGTAAGTCAGTAATGAGAAAAGATTAGCTGTAGGGAGGCCAAGGGCAATACTGGTGATTAGTCCTTTTCCCTCTGCCAGCCTTTATTTTGGCACAGCTTCAACAGTTCACTTTCTCTTTGAAATGAAATTTTACATTTACAGAGCAGAGGAAAAACAAATGCACCTAACATATGCCCAGATAAATATACTATCAGATTTCAAATTCTTATATGGATATGTTTATATAAAGTCTTACTTTCCTTCAAAACTGAGATAATCCTACCAGAGGAACATAGCAAAAAGACAAAATATGTTTAATGATTATTTCACAGGGGACAGATCTGCTTTGGTCAGCAAGGGATCAGTCCACTGATCCACTGCTGAGCAGAGCAGGCAGATGACAAGTCCGTGTCTGCTCAGTTTATGCAGAGTGGACACGGACTGAGCCCACTCTGCTCTATGGGTGGTCAGGTGTAAACAGACCGGCTATCAGTTTACACCCGATTCGCCTACACAGAAGAGGATGGATCCTCTTGCATTTGTTTTGAGTGGACCAGATTGGAGGTAGGCAGGCGTAAACAGACATGTCCTTTTACACTCGTTGGTCCATAGGGATGAATGGATCGTCTAATCAGGTCCCCCTAAAAAACAGACAGGCGAGCCTGATCAGATTGGTCGCGTGAAAGGGGCCTTATAACATTGCACAGTGTGCTGCCTCCAGCAGCTGAATGAGCAATATAACTGCATCTATGTATATAATGGTGTTTGACTGTAATTGTTCACTAGTATGCTGCCCTGCCAGCAAATTGAGTTGAACATTTCTGTTCATAGAGGGGGAGGCCCTCGCAGTTTCTAATGGGTAGTTGGATTGTTCATGTATGGCCCATAACCCCTGATGTGTGTGGGCACACAATGCCAGTATGCTGCCATATAACAAATGACATTCCTCTACACTCACTACAATGACCAGACTTCTTCCCACAGATCAGATGTTCTGTATGCTCAATTTATTGAGGCATAAAGTTAAAAGTTCTTACATCTAAGCACAACAAAGTAGCCTGAGGAAGTAGCTACAAGCTCAGTAAATCTTAAAATTGGCTGTACTTGTAAGACATGTGTCAGAAATAACTAATGTTCTCTACAAAAAATCAACTACAGAAGCAAGATTTCAGTTTCTGGATACAACTCGTTTTCACATCTAGAGAAACCCATCAATAAAATAAAAGGCTGGCCAACTGGCAGACCGAACCATAGAATGAGATGGTTAATACATTTGAGTGGCCCTCATTATTCCTGATAACCTCAAAGAACCTCACTCTGTAAAAAGCTGGTTGACCTGGAGTCTACAAACTAAATAAAAAGGTATTGACTTTCTGGTATACTATTTGCTGATCTTCAGAAGTTCTGACTTTACTTGCTTGCCCATTACAGGTCAGTCACTCAAATTGCTGAAACCACAGACAAGCAGGCATCTAGCATTTTCAAGTCTGAAATAGCAGCTTCCGTAATATATTAAATAAAAATTAAATAAAAATAATTAAATAAAAAGAAATCTTGCGCTTTATATGCTCACACCCTATTGAAGTGAAATCAAACGGAACAGTGTGTATAAATGCGAGTAAGTGTGCTGCAACTTGAACAACAAATGAGGGTGAATTGCTAATTTGAGGGGTGTGGATCACATCGGTGGCGGATCTTTTGGGTGTCACCCTACTCTATTAGCAGTGGAAATCTCACAGGATCATATGGTCTATCACTACCACAATATTGTTTTTTTTGGGACTCTCTTTCACCATTACTGCAATATTGTTTTTGGACTCCTTTTTTCACCTATATTATATTATAGATTTTGGACTTTTCAGTTTATTCTATGGTTGCTTTTGATTTATCATGGACTATTTTCTGGATGAAGTCACATTGATTAATCTCTTATAGCACTTATGTTTCATTGTACAGTCACATTCACAGTGATTTTACTCATCATTTTTTGTGCGCAACTAGTGTCGTTTTTCTTTCACTATTTTGCATTCCATAATATATTGTTACAATACAGGTTTCTTTTAACTAGGCATCTGAATGCAGCACACAGCATAATTCATAAGTAACATGGCTACACAGGACTGCATTTTAGGAGTAAAGAAAAATGGTCGGGAGCCTTGCAGTGCCTTCTATTAGACAACTTTGAAAGATAATGGAGCTTTAGTAAAGGACTGACTTGAATTTTACCATATGGCTTATATACAGATATTTTAATAGTAGAGATGGTTTCTTCGGGAGATTAATGGTCAAAAAGTTCTGTGTAAAGAAAATACCCCTACCCAAGACAAAGGAGATTTATCCATATTTTGAAAAAAAAAAAAAAAGAAAATGATTCATACACTATTTTGAAGGTACAAAAAAAGGATTTATAGCAGGGGAGGATTGTGAACTTTTGGCTTGGGAAGTAAACACAATTGACAATTTCATAGTAAGGACAGAATTCTATGGGCCAATGGCAAAGGCGGGGACTTTCCAGCAGAAACGCAGATAATTAGCCATCCTATATCTGGTATACAAACAATATTTATGTGGGAAAGTTGAAAAAAGAAAATGAGAGAACACCAAGTTTCTTTTGTTTTTTATTATTTAAAGAGCACATGAACTTGTGAATTTCTTCTGAAACTGATTAAACATACGACTACAAAAAAACTGAATACCCCCTACCCTAATATAATTTATACAACTGTCTACATAATTCAATTACCATCACATTTCATTGCCAAGATTTTCCTTGTTGATCAACAACAAAAAAAATAAAAAAATCTCTCTCTTTGCATGATGTGTGTGTGTGTGTGTATATATATATATATATATATATATATATATATACACACACAGTGCATTGCAAAAGTATTCGGCCCCCTTGAACTTTTCGACCTTTTGCCATATTTCAGGCTTCAAACATAAAGATCTAAAACTGTAATTTTTTGTTAAGAATCAACAAGTGGGACACAATCATGAAGTTGAACGAAATTTATTGGATATTTCAAACTTTGTTAAATAAAAAACTGAAAAATTGGGCGTGCAAACTTATTAAGCCCCTTTACTTTCAGTGCAGCAAACTCTCTCCAGAAGTTCAGTGAGGATCTCTGAATGATCCAATGTTGACCTAAATGACTAATGATGATAAATAGAATCCACCTGTGTGTAATCAAGTCTCCGTATAAATGCACCTGCACTGTGATAGTCTCAGAGGTCTGTTTAAAGCGCAGAGAGCATCATGAAGAACAAGGAACACACCAGGCAGGTCCGAGATACTGTTGTGAAGAAGTTTAAAGCCGGATTTGGATACAAAAAGATTTCCCAAGCTTTAAACATCCCAAGGAGCACTGTGCAAGCGATAATATTGAAATGGAAGGAGTATCAGACCACTGCAAATCTATGAAGACCTGGCCGTCCCTCTAAACTTTCAGCTCATACAAGGAGAATACTGATCAAAGATGCAGCCAAGAGGCCCATGAGCACTCTGGATGAACTGCAGAGATCTACAGCTGAGGTGGGAGACTCTGTCCATAGGACAACAATCAGTCGTATACTGCACAAATCTGGCCTTTATGTTAGAGTGGCAAGAAGAAAGCCCTTTTCTTAAAAATATCCATAAAAAGTGTCATTTAAAGTTTGCCACAAGCCACCTGGGAGACACACCAAACATGTGGAAGAAGGTGCTCTGGTCAGATGAAACCAAATTTGAACTTTTTAGCAACAATGCAAAACGTTGTTTGGCATAAAAGCAACACCGCTCATCACCCTGAACACACCATCCCCACTGTCAAACATGGTGGTAGCAGCATCATTGTTTGGGCCTGCTTTTCTTCAGCAGGGACAGGGAAGATGGTTAAAATTGATGGGAAGATGGATGGAGCCAAATACAGGACTATTCTGGAAGAAAACCTGATGGAGTCTGCAAAAGACCTGAGACTGGGACGGAGATTTGTCTTCCAACAAGACAATGATCCAAAACATAAAGCAAAATCTACAATGGAATGGTTCACAAATAAACATATCCAGGTGTTAGAATGGCCAAGTCAAAGTCCAGACCTGAATCCAATCGAGAATCTGTGGAAAGAACTGAAAAATGCTCTTCACAAACGCTCTCCATCCAACCTCACTGAGCTCAAGCTGTTTTGCAAGGAGGAATGGGCAGAAATTTCAGTCTCTCGATGTGCAAAACTGATAGAGACATACCCCAAGCGACTTACAGCTGTAATCGCAGCAAAAGGTGGCGCTACAAAGTATTAACTTAAGGGGGCTGAATAATTTTGCACGCCCAATTTTTCAGTTTTTTAGCTGTTAAAAAAGTTTGAAATATCCAATAAATTTCGTTCCACTTCATGATCGTGTCCCACTTGTTGTTGATTCTTCACAAAAAATTACAGTTTTATATCTTTATGTTTGAAGCCTGAAATGTGGCAAAAGGTTGAAAAGTTCAAGGGGGCCAAATACTTTCGCAATGCACTGTACATGCATACACACACACACACAGTAAGAAATATATATATATTAGATACACACATACACACACACACACACACACACACACAATGGGTATAGAAAATAATCAACCCCCCCCCCCCCTTAAAATGATCAAATTTTGTTGCTGGTTTTGAAGCCCGAAATGAACACTGACTCATTTTTTGTTGTATCCAGCTGTATTTACTCAGTGCAACTTATAACATCCAAGAAAAAGATATAACACCAACATGTCAGGAAAAAAAAAAAAGTAAAATTAAAAAACGAAATAAATGAATTGGAAAAAGGATCACCCCACTTACATCAGTATTTTGTTGAACCGCATTTTGCTTTAATGACAGCCGTTAGTCTGTTGGGATATGTCTTTACTAACTCCAGACTTTGCAATACTTGGCCACTCTGCTACCCTCTGCCAGAAAGTGGTCAATGGGAAGAAGGTTTATCTTCCAACATGACAATGACTTCAAAGCACACAACCGAAATTACCACACAGTGGTTGAAGGAGAAAAATGTGAATGTCCTTGCATGGCCTAGTCAGAGCCCAGACTTAAAACCCCATTGAAAATCTGTGTAATGGCTTCAAGACTGCAGTCCACAAACGGTCACCATCAAATTTAACTGAACTTGAACAGTTCTGCAAAGACGAGAGGGCAAATACTGCAAAGTCTAGATATACAAAGTTAGTAGAGACATATCGCAACAAACTAAATGCTGTAAATAAAGGAAAAGGTGGTCCAACAAAATACTGACATAAGGGGGGGGGGGGTGATTATTTTTCCAACTCAATTTTTCTTTTGGATGTTATAAGTTGCACTAGTAAATACAGCTGCATAAAACAAAAACGGTGTCTGTCTTCATTTCAGGCTTCAAAGTCACAAAATATGATTATTTTAAAGGAGGGTGATACCTGCTGTATACACACACACTTACTAATATGACGACATGCTTCTAAGGTCATCAGTATACCATCTACAACATTCCCTGTATTCCTATGCTAGAAAAGTGAATTTAAAGGTCACTTTGGCATTGGAAAAGGTCATTAGGAGAAAGGCTACAATTGACATGAAGGAAGCCCACACTTTCCATCATTTACAGACAACAAAGTATAAGTCTCTAACTTGTGATAAACTGACAGAAACCTTCAAATGTTACATAAGTTCCGCCTATTTGAAGACAAAATAAAAGATAAAACAGCCCACGCTCTCAACCATTTTTGTGCATCTGTAGGAGGAGAAATAACATCTTTCATTATAATGCTGTTAAAAGTGAACCAGTATCCCCCCCCCCCCCCCCCCGAGTATTAGCAAACACATTCTAGTCTGTACTCAGAAAAAGAAAAAGGCAAGTAATGCAATACAACGAATTATAATCGAATCGAATATGCATTCAAATCAGATTGACAGCACTGCTACTAAAATATTCATACATTTCAGCTTCCTTTATAAGCTAATGAAAAGTGCAACAATTACTCTCAAAGCAGCCAGAGTCCACTTTTCAATAAAGCAGAACAGTCAAAACAAGGTTTCATGATAAACCATATATATAGGTTGGTATACGTGTCTACTTTCCTAAAATATAGCCCTCGATCCCTTCCCCCACAATTCCAAAGAATCGTGTGATGCTGTGTAAAATATACATGAAATCAGAATGCAAATTTGCAAATCTCATAAACCCATATTTGTACATAAATGTACAATTTTTAGAAAAAAAAATAAGGAAATTTTGAAAATTTAGGCAGCAACACATCCCAAAAAAGTTGGGACAGAGAAACAAAAAGTTGGAAAAGTAAGTGGTACTAGCAAGGAAGAGCTGGAAGAACATTTTGCAACTAATTAGGTTAATTGGCAACAGGTCAGTAATAGAGAGAGGCTCAGGCATGTTGGGGATCCTAGTCCCAACCCACCTGTCCGATCCCACCAGGAAGCCGACCCTGCACACCGCTTATCACAGGCATTGAGACATTTCCCAATCTGTGCAGCTGCGGACTGGGAAATGCCTCACTGCCTGTGATTAGCAGTGTGCAGTGTCCACTTCCTGGGCTCAGGAATACTCACAAAAGTCATTGTCTGAACACCGTTCACTATGCCATCCAAAAAAACGTAAAGCTATTATCATGCAAGGCTGTATCTGAACACGATCCAGAAATGCCACTGTCTTCTCTAGGCCAAAGCTCTTTTAAAATGGTCTGTTGCAAATTGAAAAACTTTTCTGTGGTCAGACAAATCAAAATTTGACATTTGGCAACTAAAGTCTGCATCTCTGATGGTATGGGGGTGCATATGGAGTGTGTATGGAAATGAGCAGCTATCACATCTGGAAAGGCACCATCAATGCTGAATGATATAATCAGATTTTAGAGCAGCACATGCTTCCATCCAGAGGTTGCCTTTTTAGAGAATGCCTTGAATATTTTAGCAGGACAATACTACACCACATACTGCATATATGACAACAGCATGGCTTTGTCAGTTTGGGTCCTTAACTGGCCTGCCTACAGTCCAGTCATTTCACCAATGGAAAAATATATGGCGCATCTTAAAATGTAAAACACAACAAAGATTACCCAGGGCGGTTAAGCAGTTAAGACTCCTATATCAGTCAAAAATGAGACAACACTCCTCTCACAAAACTCCAGGAACTGGTCTCCTCAGTCCCCAGACATTTACAGAGTGTTGTTAAAGAAGAGGGGATGTTACACTGTGGTAAACATGGTTCTGTCCCAATTTTTTTGAGATGTGCTGCTGCCATCAATTTAAAAAAAACCTTCTTTTTTTACTAAAATGGTACATTTTCTCATTTTAAATATTTTCTATTTTGAATAAAATATGGGTTTAAGAGATTTGCAAATCACTGCATTCTGTTTTTATGTAGATTTTACATAGCATCACAACTTTTTTGAAAGTGGGGTTGAATAACTTAAAATAAGAATCTCAAGAAGTTCAGCTTTTCAGGTCATCCTTCATGCTAAACTCTATGTTCTCCCACGCTGTTTACATTGCTCTTGTACAATTTGCAGTTAAGAGGTTTTAGCTAGGAAATTCATGGGCCAGGGTTACATCTCCCAAAACTTACCCTGGCATTCTGCACCTCTGAGCATACACCCAGATTATTTAAATGATCATCCAATGGTTTTATGCTGCTTTGTTTTTTTTGTTTTTTGAGTGATTGAAGGAGAGAGAAGGAGGTTATGATATAGAAGATCATTTCTTTCCTTTCAAAAGAAAATGACCTAGACATAAAAATTAGGCATAAAAATGAAGCTGTTGCCTTTATCAACCAATAAAAAGTATTTTTTTTTTCTTTTCTCCAAAATCATTTTATTCACCGAATGCATTCCAAAAATGCATGAACATTATAAAATACATTGTTTTATTTCTTTGTAATGAACCACCCTGCAATATAAAGAAATGCTTTTAGATTGTAAGCTCTAACACGTAGGGCACTCGGAATCCTCCTGTATTGAATTGTGCTGTAACTGTACTATTTGCCCCAACGCTGTAAAGCACCGCACAAACGGTTGGCGCCATATACATCCTGTATAATAATAATGCTACATTATGGATGTGGTGACCTAGAAAGAACATTTTCTTTTGTATCCAAAAAAACTTGAGAAAACAAATCTGATAACACATTTGATTATTTAAAGACCAATCAGCATTAAAAACTAATGAATATGGTAAAACATTGCACAGTACAAGCTACTCACCAAGCCCTTTGGGGTTTATCCCACTACTGTCGATGGGATTTACAACCCAGTAGTAGTATTTCAGTGTGTGCATTAGCTGTAATACTGTTCCCACCCTTCGGATGGTGGTGTAAATTGTGGCAGTACCGATAAATTCAGCTGACAGATAGGTGTATAGTGAGAGTTGCACCTGTAACAGACAAAAACAAATCAGTTACAAGGGGCTATGTGATAAAAGTAATATGAGTAGCTTGTTAGAGTGGTATTAAACCCAACAGGTAATATATTACAGATTACCAATCCTTAGATGTGGTGGCTGCATTCGTTTCCTTTTTAGACTTTTTCCCCTTTATTTCGCCTGGCGATCCAGGCATTAAAAATACACTTCTTGTCTTAGGATGTCTGCATTCTGGATGAAGTAGTAAAGTAGACACCTTTACACAGCAGCATTGTCAGTTTGGGAAGAGGGTAGTGTTAAGTTGGATACACACTATCCAACTTTTATGGTTAGATTTCCTTCAGATTTACCTTTTCTATGTAGTGCAAGGGCCTGCCAGATTGCATGCAAATTGAAAGTGTTTAGGTTTGACCTCATATTATATGGTTTTGATAAATCTAAAGGAAAAAGTCTTCAGAAAACCTTATAGTGTGTATGGCCCATTAGACTAGCAGATTTGGATGGACTTGACAAACAAATTGAAGCTGAGCTCCATCTAACACTTTATAAGCAGTTACACAAACTTTTTTTATTTCCTTTTGGATAAAGATTTAAATTAATAAAATCTCAACACTGTAAGCACTCCTGTTCGTGCCGGTAAACCCTCTAACCGCTACTTTGCCTGGACGGCTTGGTCTTTTAAAGGAAGACGAAAAACAACAGATTTACTGGTTGGATTACCAGGGGAAAACAAGCCTAAAAAAAAAAAGAAAAATTAATGCAGCCACCATGTCGAAGAGTTGGTGAGCTGCAATATAATACATTTATGTTTTTAGATTTAATACCGCCTTCGGGTTTAGCACTGTAGGGAAGGTAGAAGCATGTATTTTTCAATGTTATCTTTAAAAAAACAGTGACTCAATAATCCCTAAAACCAAAATAAATGTAAAATACGGCAAGCAAGTAGAAAACAGGAGGCTGCAGAATTTTAAATCTATTGTGTGAATGACACAGGAACTTGCCCTATAGTGTATGAGGAGAAGCAAGCTCTTGCAAGCTAATTTTGATAGTTCTGCAGTACATACCTGCTACTTATGTCCACCTAGAATATTCCTTTTTCTCTCCTGAGATTACACTGACACTCCATATTAGATCAACTTGCCTGTAGTATTACAAAGGTTTCAGTAGTAACTATTCTTATAAGCAGGGCCGGCCTTAGGTGTTCAGGCGCCCTGTGCGAGCTAATGCTGTGGTGCCCCCCCCCCCCCGCGCGCATTTTCATGCACCTTTTTTGCACTTTATTTGACTTTTCTTTTTTATGATCACTAATAACTTAGCCCCCTTTACATCAGAGACCCCCCACACAGAGCCCCCCTTACATCAGAGACCCCCATACAAAGCCACCCTTACATCAGAGACCCCCCCACATAAAGCCCCCCTAACAGAGACCCCCCACACAGAGCCCCCCTCACATCAGAGACCCCCCACAAAAAGCCCCCCTCACGTCAGAGGCCCCACACACAGAGCCCCTCTCACATCAGAGACCCCACACACAGAGCCCCTCTCACATCAGAGACCCCCCACAAAAACCCCCCTCACGTCAGAGGCCCCACACACAGAGCCCCTCTCACATCAGAGACCCCCCACACAAAGCCCCCCTTACATTACAGACCCCCCACACAGAGCCCCCCACATCAGAGAGCCCCCCTTACATCACAGACCCCCACACAAAGCCCCCTTACATCAGAGCCCCCCTTACATCAGAGACCCCCATACTAAGCCCCCTTACATCAGAGACCCCCCCACATAAAGCCCCCCTATCATCAGAGACCCCCCCACACAGAGCCCCCCTCACATCAGAGACCCCCCACAAAAAGCCCCCCTCACGTCAGAGGCCCCACACACAGAGCCCCCCTCACGTCAGAGACCCCACACACAGAGCCCCTCTCACATCAGAGACCCCCCACACAAAGCTCCCCTTACATTACAGACGCCCCACACAAAGTCCCCTTACATCAGAGAGCCCCCCCTTACATCACAGACCCCCCCACACAGAGCCCCCCACATCAGAGAGCCCCCCTTACATCACAGACCACCACACAAAGCCACCTTACATCAGAGCCCCCCCCACATCAGAGAGCCCCCCTTACAACACAGACCCCCACACAAAGCCCCCTTACATCAGACCCCCCCCCATGGAGCCCCCCACATCAGAGAGACCCCCCTTACATCACAGACCCCCTTACATCAGATCCCCCCATGGAGCCCCCCACATCAGAGAGCCCCCCCTTACATCACAGACCCCCTTATATCAGATCCCCTCCATGGAGCCCCCACATCAGAGAGCCCCCTTACATCAGATCCCCCCATGGAGCCCCCACATCAGAGAGCCCCCCCTTACATCACAGACCCCCTTACATCAGATCCCCCCCCTGGAGCCCCCACATCAGAGAGCCCCCCCTTACATCACAGACCCCCTTACATCAGATCCCCCCCATGGAGCCCCCACATCAGAGAGCCCCCCCCTTACATCACAAAGCCCCCCTCACACAGAGCTCCCCACACAAAGCCCCCCCTTACATTTTTTGAAGGAGAGAGTCCTCACTTACCTTCCGCTCTCTGCAGCATTTTTTTTTTCTTTAAACTTCCCGCCCACACATCCCCGGGAGTGTGGAGGAGGAGAAGGGGCGGGGCGAGGAGGAGCTGACGATCTCTCCTCTGGCGTCAGTGCAGGGAGGGAGGAGAGATCGTCAGCGTGGAAGGATCGGAGGCTGAGCTGTGTGTAATACACAGCTCGCCTCACTGCATCTGTAGGTGACCGAGGCACAGCGGGAGGTAAGCGGCGGCAGCAGCCTGTGTTAACCCTGTCCAGGCCGCGGTCGCCGCTCACCTCCCGCTGTGCGACCTGATCCTCTGCGAGCTGTGATGGCCGCACGGCGCCCTTGTTGCCCATGGCGCCCTGTGCGGCCGCACGGCTCGCACACCCCAAAGGCCGGCCCTGCTTATAAGCATGAATCGCAAGTCCATCCATGGCATTAGTGAACAAAATCTAAAGTGGAATATCAGTGGAAATGTTTTTGTGATGTTGCCAATAAATTATTTATATAGCCTTTAAATTTATTACAAAAGCCAGAAATAAAGTTCTAAAAAGGATTAACTATTGTGTAAACATAATACTCCTACTCCTTATATAAAAAAAAAACCATCAATGGGCCAGTGGGGTGCTTTAAACCCCAAATGAGCAGTATAGGACTGAAACTTGTCCAGACATCTTTTCCAATAAATGCAATATGTCAGAAATTAAACTTGTATACCTTTGCTGGTGTGTGTATCCAGATGGCAGGGTTGAAGAGGATATGATCACAAAGCTGCTTCAGTAAAGGTGCCCCATGAGATAGACCATCCAGGTATTTCGCAAATGATAGGAACTGCTCCAGCACCGCTCTAGTTATGTGAATCCTGGAAGACTGCAACAAGATGGCACACAATCAACACTCCAGAATGTAACAACAGCACATCCTTTTTACTACATACAGTGTTTTTCTTCCACATTAGAACATGTGCCAAAGAAGCCTTTATAAAAACTTGTTCACCCTTTTGTTGTTGACAAATATCCCTCTTGTGAGTTGAGAATATCAGCAATTACATCAATTCATTTCTCAAGGCTTGGCAAGGTCAACCAATACAAATACAGGCAAATATGGTTAAAATTAGAAATTGTTTGAAGATCTTGGTTAAACAGTTTGTTAAGAAGGTTTTCCAAGGTACTGTTCAGCATTTTCTTTATAATCATGAAGGGGAAATGTTCAGATTCACAGCCCTCAGTACTTAAAAACGACAGGAGAGCCGAAAGATGAAGGCTTTTCAAGTATGGAGAGTTACATAAAATGAGACAGATGGACTGTTTGGCAAGAGAAAGTTTTGCCATAGACGCCCAATTATTTATACTCTCATTCACAGCAGTAGCTCTTGCAACAACCATCAGCACAGCCCATTTCAGATAAGGGCTTTACACAGCTCTTGGTTTTTATGTACTATAGTAGTTGTATGCCAGGGGGGGAAACAAAAAACAAAACACAGATGCAGTACATCTCTGAAATACAGGCACTTTTGCCTGGGGTTTATCCCTGTAAATATCCTGCAAGTATAGAACACAACCTGTGGATCTGCAGGAAATGCACCCAGCAATTATTATTATTATTTCAGGTACTTATATAGCGCTGTCAATTTATGCAGCGCTTTACATATACATAACACTTTCACATCAGTCCCTGCCCTCAAGGAGCTTACAATCTAAGGTCCCTAACTCGCATTCATACATACATAGTAGGGCCAATTTCATACAGGATCCAATTAACCTACTAGCATGTCTTTGGAGTGTGGGAGGAAACCGGAGTACCCGGAGGAAACCGGAGTACCCGGAGGAAACCCACGCAGGCACAGGGAGAACATTCAAACTCCAGGCAGGTAGTGTCGTGGTTGGGATTCGAACCAGCGACCCTCTTGCTGCTAGCTGAAAGTGCTAACCACTACACCACTGTGCCGCCCACTATTAATTTTCCTGACAATGTCTTTCTAGACCAAAGCCTGAAAATTAGCTTGGGTTAATTTGGGTAACTGCAAATTATCCTGCTCTTTACACCAGGTTTCTGAAATTCATTAAAGCATAACTCATTTAATTAATTCCTAATATTAAACGCAAACCCACCCATCCATATCTCGAAGTTTATTTTGTAAATAAATCACTTTAAAAAACACCTTGGCATTTATAGCTATGCCCATCTAAGGGCAGATAATTCATATAGCATTTACTTCCTGGAAACCATCTGCCTTTAGCTCAGGCATGCAGGCAGGAGTGTGTACTAAGAAAGCCCCCCTCATTCCTCCTCCAGATGAGAGAAAAAAGAAAAAGCTCATGAAGACTCCCGGAACGTATGACCTAGGCCAGAAACCAGGAAGCAACCAAAGAAATGTAAAGCTTAAAACAAGTAATGAAAAAAGATTAAAAATGGTTAATGTTGACCGAGAGAGTTTAGTTATGACTTATTTGGAATCTAAGAAAGGGTTGTGAAGTGATAAATGCTGAAATATACTTGTAAAAAATGTATAACGGTCTAGGAGCCATTAAATATTTTCAGTAAGAGATGTTAAAGTTTTCAATGGAATGTATTTAATCTGTAGATATATGCCTGCAAAGTTAATAGAGTTGATTAGTGGCAAATTTAAATAAATCCAGTAATCTATAATTGGCTACAGAATCAAACAAGAAAAAAAAAAAAAAACTACAGCAAGAGTAAGCTGGTGTATACGGTGTAATTTAATACAATAAAACTAAAAAATGTTTGTTGTGCTCAGAAACCATTTATGCTAAAATGTCCTAAGTTCAACAGGCCCAAACGGTTGGAAAACCATTATTTGCTAAGCTAATGGCTTTTGCTACGGGTTAATGGCTAGAATTGAGCCCCTTACACACTTGTGCGACTTGCCCTTCGACTTGGGACTGCAAAGTCACATGACAAGTCGTACTCCATTATTTCCTATGATTACTGTTCATATCTGTGCCCTGCACTACTTTGGTCTGACTTTGATGCGTTTTGAGGTCCATAGACCTCAAGAATACACAGGCATTGCTTCAAGTTCATTTAAAATTGCAGCAGAATTATGAACAAAATTGTGGCGCAAGATTGCGTGACTTTTAGTTCACACAAGTGTGAAAGGGGCCTTAGGACAGTTTATTCTGAAAAGTGCAGTAATCTATTGCAACCAATCAAGCAATCCATGTTATTAGACTCCAATCAAAATAAAATAAAGTTAAAAGAGAAGTATGTTTTTTTTTTTTCCAGAATCATACTTACCTAGGTGGATGTAGCATTGGTTCGATACTGCATCTTTCCCCCACCGGCTTTAAGATTCAGAACCGAGAGATCAAACCACGCCAATCGCTCGGTTTTTCCAGCTCCCTGAGCAGAGAGCTGCTGACTGTCAGTCACTGTCTCTCTGCTCTGCCTCCCCCCCTCACTCACTTGTGCAATAGGCTGTGGAGAAGGCCGGAGCGGGTGGGCTCAGGCATGTGGGCAGATCTCGACCATATGGTCACAATCTTTCCTGAGCCTGGACTGGCTCTGTGACATTAGCCCGCTATCTGCTGAAAAAGGGTCACAGGAGTGCAGAACGAACTGCACTTCTGTGATCCCCATGAAAAGTACAGCCAGATGAGCTCATGAAGACTCTTGGATTGTATGAACTAGGCCCGAAAGCAGGGAGCACCCAAAGAAATGTAAAGCTTAAAACAACTAACTATAACAGTGATGGTGAACCTTGGCACCCCAGATGTTTTGGAACTACATTTCCCATGATGCTCATGCACTCTGCCGTGTACTTGAGCATCATGGGAAATGTAGTTCTAAAACATCTGGGGTGCCAAGGTTCGACATCACTGAACTATAATATACCCAATTTAAATCTTCTAAATACATTGCAGATGCATCAAAATAGAAGATTTTCCAAGCCTTAGGCTGGTCATACCTTATACAATTTTCCTTTAGGTTTACCAAAACCATAAAATATGAGGTCAAACCTAAACATTTTCAATTTGTATGCAATCGGGGGATGACCTTGCAGTACATGGTTGAAGGTAAATCTAAAGGAAATTGAATTAGAATACCTTATAATATATGGTCAGCCTTACAGTTTGTTTTGCTTAGAAAGCAGCCACAGTCCATTTGGCTTAACCAATAAAAAAAAAAAACAGTAAAGGGAACCCAACCATACAATACCATATACACAATCCTTTACCCATAGTTGATGCAGACGAAGGCGAAAAAACCCCAGCAAAGCATGATCCAATTTGCTACAGCAGGGGAAAAAAATTCCTTCCTGATCCCAGAGTGGCAATCGGATATTCCCTGGATCAACTTTATCTATAAGTATTAGTATCCATTTATATTATGTACACCCAGGAAAGAATCCAGGCCTTTTTTAAAGCAATCTAGTGAGCTAGCCAGAATCACCTCTAGAGGGAGTCTATTCCACATTTTCACAGCTTTTACGGTGAAGAAACCTTTCCGTATTTGGAGACAATCTGTTTTCCTCTAGACGTAAAAGTGTCCCCTTGTCCTCTGTGTTGACCTTAAAGTGAATAACTCAACACCAAGTTCACTATATGGACCCCTTATGTATTTATACATGTTGATCAATTCCCCACTTAATCTCACAGTTTAAGCCCCCGTTCACATGCAGGCGACGCTACTTCACACCGCGACCTCCGAGGTCGC
>NW_028119230.1:0-24653 GCF_965119305.1 Pelophylax lessonae | reverse complement strand
CATTTTGTTCAGCCAGCGATTCTGTACAAGGCAGAAGTGATCTGAGTGGATAATTAGGCACTCGATCACTTCTGTGGGTGATGGAAGGAGGTTCCACCCCCTTCCCACTGCC
The DNA here is from genome assembly GCF_965119305.1 of Pelophylax lessonae. Classification (NCBI taxonomy): domain Eukaryota; kingdom Metazoa; phylum Chordata; class Amphibia; order Anura; family Ranidae; genus Pelophylax; species Pelophylax lessonae. The sequence continues at coordinate 24,541 of NW_028119230.1, read as the reverse complement.
TCTCCCGGGCTCTCCGGTCCCATCGAGTGATGTGGCCGGTGGTGATGGCTGCCCTGTACACAGAGATAGGAACTGACATCATTCCCCTCGCTCTGTAACCCTGGAGACCAGGAGCGGCGAGTATTCCCATCTTTCAGTTCTGCCCCTTTGTTTACCTGGCCACCAATCTCAGTCTGATCGGCTGCAGGGGGGACCAGAGGAGAGATTTGGAGCTCTAATAGACCCCCGCTCTCCCCATAAAGAGGACCTGTCATGCCCTATTCCTATTACAAGGGATGTTTACATTCCTTTTATTAGGAATAAAAGTGATGAAAAAATGTAAAGGGAAAGTATAAAAAAAAAAGGAAATAAATACATTTTTTTAAAATAAAATAAACAATTAAAAAATAAAAATGTAAAGCGCCCCGTCCCCGTGTACTTGCACGCAGTAGTGAACGCATATGTATGTCACGCCCACATATGTAAACAGCGTTCAAACCACACATGTGAGTTATTACCACGAATGTTAGAGCTAGAGCAATAATTCTAGCTCAAGACCTCCTCTGTAACTCTAAACTAGTAAACCGTAAAAAAATTTTAAAGCGTCACCTATGGAGATTTTTAAGTACTGTAGTTTGGCGCCATTTCACAAGTGTGCGCAATTTTAAAGAGTGACATGTTAGGTATTTATTTCCTCGGCATAACATAATATTTTACATTGTATTAAAAAATTGGGCTACCTTTAGTGTTTCTTTTTTTTTTTAATTGATGAAACAAAAAAAAAAAAAAAAAGCATTTGAAAAATGGCTGCGCAAATATTGTGTGACATAAAAAGTTGTAACGACCACCATTTTATTCCCTAGGGTCTCTGTTGCAAAAACAATATATAATGTTTGGAGGTTGTAATTTTATAGCAAAAAATTATGATTTTTACATGTAGGAGAGGAGTGCCAGAATAGACCAGGTATTGAAGTGGTAATAATTGTGCATGCTCGTGGAATTGCGACAAACTACGGTACTTAAAAATATCCATAGGTGACACTTACAAAGCCTTCACAGGTTAACTGTTAGAGTTAGAGGAGTTCTAGTGCTAGTATTATTGCTTTCACTCTAATGATCGTGGAGATACCTCACATGTGTGGTGCGATTACCGTTTACATATGCATGCGTGACTTACGTATGCGTTCGCTTCTGCGCACAAGCACCGCGCAGGGATGGGATCTCTTCAAATGTTTTTTTTCTATTTTACTTTTTATTTTTACACTGTCCCTTTTATTTTTGATCACTTTTATTCCTTTTACAAATAATGTAAACATCCCTTGTAATAGAAATAAGGATGACCGGTCCTCTTTATGAAGACATCTAGGGTAAAAAAGACCCCAAATCTCTTCTTTGACTTTAAAAGCAAAAAAAAATGATTTACTTCCAGCCTGGACCAGAAGTGACGTCATGACGTCGCTCCAGTCCTCCAAGGCCATAGAGGCGAGGAGTATCCACTCTTTGATCGTCTATGAGAGCAGCCAGCCGCACCATTGGATAGTTTTCCAGACAACGGTAAGGCTAAAAAACACCGGCAAGCGGCAGGAGGGGGAGGAACATCCCTTCCCGCTGCTTCGGAAAGCTCATGAACTGCTTGGAATGGTTTCATGAGAAAGCCAGCCGCCAGCTGGAAAAACCAATACAATGATAGCTTCAGCCATAACCCTGGTAAACCACAACGTATACAATGAGGACACCAACAATGGGTCCACTGACACAAACAATGGGGCACAATTCCTCCCACTAACACCAATGATGGAGCACAATTCCTTCCAATGAAACCAAAGATGAGGCATTGTTTTTTCCCACTGACGGGACCCTTTCTGCTCCCAATGGCCACAGTCCCCCCCCCCCCCCTACAATCTGAAGGACAGTAAAGGGGCTCTTTTTTTTTAGAAAGTTTGGAGACCCCCTGGTCTAGAAGAACACTACTATGAGCTCCAGAACTCTCATGCAGAAGCAAAAAATTGTGTTCACACAAATGGGTATGTAGCAGGATTCCCAGCCATTTTGCTGGATGTGGGTCTGCCTGGGTTACCGCTAGCAACAACAGCACATTTAAGCATGTTATCCAAGTGTTAGCACTGAGACAAGAAACAGTCCAGTACCTTTGGGTTTTTATATTTATTGAGAACTTGGATGGGAGAAGGGATGAATGGGATACTCCTCTGGCTCAACTATGCACAATGTGAGTGGGACAACTGAAAAATGCCTATTGGCGCTGACTTGACGCTGGCTGGATGCCGGTCAATGCCGGTTGACGGTGGGTAACGCTGACTTGCTGTCTGTTAACGCTGAACTGACTTCTGACACTTTCTTGTGGCACAAAGTCCTAGTTAAAGCTTTCATTAGCACTCTTTGCTGAGGTAGCTACTTGTAGGTTTGTTGCATTGCTTAACACTTCAGGGCCCACACCGGCACCCTCTTTCACACACTGATCTTCAGGGCTTAGACCCTGGCACCCCCTTTCTAAGCCTTTTCTATTGCTTAGCTGGCTCCCGGATCCCTCTGACCTTCTGGAGTGCTCCCCTCTACTAGGCAGACCCCTGGGCAGTTTCCAATTCTCACGACACTGCTTTCCTGGAAACTTCTGCCCCAGCAGCTCCACTCGGTCCACAGCACACTGGATCCCTCTCTGCAGCTCAGCTCAACCTTCTGTCCTTTAGGCCAACCGCCAAGGACGCTTTCCTCACGCTGACAGGAGGAGACAGCCATCACCCTCCTCCTGGGACTCTGCTTCCCGCCAAAGATGCTCTGTCATGTGTTCCCCTCAGAGTTATATCTCATCCCAGGATGCATTGCGGCTAGTTCAGCCCACTGGGACTGATATGAGCCCTGGTGTGCTATTGGTTAGGTTTCCTCCCCTGTCCAACAAGAGCCCTCATTGGACACAGTGGGGAGACTCCCCAAGCTCAACAGACACACCTGGAAACACATGACAGCCTAGCTGAACAATCAGACCCCTCTGATAAGAAGGCAGGGCCTCCCTTAAAGTTTTCCTAGCACCTACCTAGGAGGGTGCTACAGGTACATTGAACTTATATCAAACTATTAGTAAAAACCAAAACCCAATATCTCATAAGTATATATATATATATATATATATATATATATATACACATATATATATATATATATATATATATATATATATATATATATATATATATATATATATATATATATATATATATATATATACCCTCGTAGTTAGGTGCTAGGTTAAGGCATTTATTTGCTCTCCTGCTTATCAGGGAGCAGGGTTTCTAGTTATGCCTGTTATATGTGTCCAGGTGTGATTCGCTGGGTCTGAGGGAGTGTCCCCACTGTATCCAATAGGGAAGCCTGTTGGACAGTGGAGGAAACCCAACCAGTGACACACAGGCTTTTGTGGCTGTCTCGGTGGGAGGGAACTACAGCGGTGCATCCTGGGATGGGTCATAAAAGCCAAGTGCACATGTGACAGGATGTCTTTGGGTGGGAGGCCAGGTCCCAGGAGGAGGGTGACGGCTGTCTCTCCTCCTGTCAGAGTGGAAAGCGGTCGCAGGCCTAGTGGACCAGAAGTGTGAGGCTGACCTGTGAGGTCATGTGGAAGCTCACAGTGGAGCAGTGACAGAGATTCCTGTGAAAAGCAGTGTCCATGAGAACCAGGGAGCTTGCCAGGGGTCTGCCCAGGATGGGACCACTCCAGGGAAAGTCAGTGGACAAGAGCCAGCATACACATCGAGTAAGAAAGGGGGTGCCAAGTTAGACCCTGAAGAGAAACAGAGAAACTTAACATATAGTTCACCTTTGAAATCTTCACCTCAGTGGCAAAGTGAAGCAGCGGCCTTGCTGCACACACCATAGATAGTTGTCCTCGAGTTTGTGCATAGTTACTAGTTGTAGTATCCCACTCATCCCTTCTCCCATCCCAGTTCTAAATAAATACAAAAAGCCAAATCCCCTGGACTGTTCATTGACTGAGCCAAGTACAGAGTGATAAGATTTTACAAACTGTTGCTATGGGTAACCCAGGGGAATCCAATCTCAGCACCTCCCAAGGGGGCAGTGCTACATCTATATACACACACATCTATTTACAGTTACTAATGGAGATTACACATAAACTCCTCATGAGGCAACAGCAGAAACACACAGGAAGCTCGGGTTGTCACCTTTTCTTCAAGCCAAACCCGAACAATTTAGCTCCGCTCGGCAAAATTTTATTTTTAAGGGGGAACACTGTGGACTCTTATGTAAAGGGGAACTCTAATGTAAGGGGGTTTCTGCTCACCAAACCTCCCACTTACATCAGAGTTCCCAGCATTCCTCCCTTAATTAGGGTTCCCAAAGCCCCCCTTACATCAGAGTCCACAGGGCACCTCTTAAATCTTACCTTAGTGTACTCACTCACAGGGAGTCACGAGAGAGAAGGGAGAGAAGGCAGGGACTTCAGTCACAGACATTGGATGGTGAGCTCACTCTACCGAGGATGGAGGCTCAGGCATCAAAGCCTTTCATCCACAATGTATCTGCCAGTTGCTGAGCTTCAAACTTCCAGCCCACACATCCCTTTCCTGAGGCACAGAATGCCAGGGATTGGAGTGTGGGTGGGCAGACAGAGGGGTAGGGGTGGGAGGAGGAGGAATAGATCAAGCCCTTTCTCCTCTCCTGTCCGTGTATGGGGGTGAGGCCGGTGTGCACATCTATGCACTCAGGGGTTGTGGTACTTGGGGAGCCACAATCCATTCTGAATATTGTGTCCAGGTAAAACGAATTGAAAAGGATTAGTCAACTAAACCCCTGTTCTTTATGTATATTGAGACAGGTCTACTTGGTTGGTGGCAGACTGGAGGGTGAGTACATCAGACTGGGGGCTGGCTGGCTTCCATGCACCTATTTTAATCATTTTCAATTTGTTTTTTCCGATACAGGGATGGAGACGCTGGGCATACCTGCTGGTGTCTCATTTAAAGTCCCACATAGCCCACATTGTCTATGCAACTAGGGATGGAGGCACCTCGCCTACAGGCTGGTGCTTCATTTAAAGTCCCACCGTGCGATTTTCGTGCGTTTTTGGTGGATGCAGTCTAATTTGACCCCAGTTTTTTCATATACAGGGATGGAGACCATAGCATGACCTGCATGTCTCATGTAAAGTCCCAAATACTTTATGAAATTAGGGATGGAGGCACTGAGCTATACAGGCAAACTGCCTCATATAAAGTCCCAATCTGTGTTTTACACTGCATCCGCCAAGGGATTGGAGGTGTATGCTTCTCAGCTGGTCGTTTTCAGTTTGTACCATCTTAAGAACATTGCTATTAGAGCATTGAGATACCATACCAGACGTGGATGGAAGTGGGTGGGGGAAGTTTGGGCTGCTCCCTCCCACCTGCTTCCTATCCACCCATTAGCAACCATGTGCTCCCAGAGTGGAGACACTTACATTTAAAAGTGTTAGGGACTGCAGATATAACAGGGTGCCGTGTCGTGGCTCTGCAGCTTACATATGCGTTTGCAAATGCGTGTCAACTAAACCCCTGTTCTTTATGTATATTGAGACAGGTCTACTTGGTTGGTGGCAGACTGGAGGGTGAGTACATCAGACTGGGGGCTGGCTGGCTTCCATGCACCTCTTTTAATCCTTTTCAATTAGTTTTTTCCAATACAGGGATGGAGACGCTGGGCATACCTGCCCGTGTCTCATTTAAAGTCCCACATAGCCCACATTGTCTATTGTGTCCGGGTTTCAGGTGACCTGAAACCCAAACACATGATTCAAAACCCGAACTGTCCAGGTGAATCCTTGATAGGTGGCAACCCTACAGAAAGCACCAGCTAAGTGTATGTAGCACTGCCCCCTTGAGGGCTGCTGGTTGATGGGTGTTCCTCAGCACTCCTATGACCCTGTGAACCATCCAGCCCACCTGACACTTTAGGTTCCAACATTTCAATAATAATCTTCAAAGACACACTGACACCATTAGAATACTGTTTGGTTATTTTACTTAAAAGGTAAATCGTTATAGCTTATTGATTACAAATATGTCTTAACAATAACAAAGTGTAGCAGTATCAGTCAACTGAACCCCACTTAACACACGGAGGCTCAATGGAGTGACACCATTAATGTGAATACATAGCAAAAGAAAGGATAATAGATCACATGGATATTGCAACCTTACTATGCACCAGCTTTAACTGTCAATGTTATAGCAACATACAGCATCTGAAAAAAAGGGGGAAATTAATCGCGCTAAAGGTGAATAATGGTGATGAAGCAGCAACTTCAAGTGTGACCACACCCTCAAAAAACTATATAAATTAAGTCGCGCTAAATGATTAGTGAGCAAATAAATGTCCAAAAAATAAAAATCAATTAATCAGGTACTGATAATAATGTGAAAGGTGAAGTGTTCAAAAAGTCTTTATGAAGAATCCAATAAATGTGAAATCAAATCAACATAGTGAGGAATCCAAACTCCCCTAGGTAATGTGTATATAAATTACGTTCAGTGATATAGAAACAAATAAATGTCATCAATTGAATATCAGATTCTCAAGTCCTGATACTAAATGAAGTGATGTGATGAAATAGTCTTTAAATAAATCAAATAATTGTAAAATAATGGATCAGCACAATATGGAATTCAGGTTTCCCTTAGGAAATGCGCTTACCAAATAAATGGTTAAATGAATGCAGGGTATTAAATCCAAGGTATTTGATTGAAGATAGCCCAGATATAACTCACGGGGTTGGATGGCGTAAAGTCATGGAAAGAGAAAAAACGCCATAGCATAATACCCTTACAGCAATAAATCTTATACACCTTAAGTGCACCAAGTTGGATCAAAGGAGTGTATCCACCACCAGATGTAAAAATGCTTACCAGAGAAATTGGTGCATATTCATGAACCAGCACACAAAGGAACCCTTCCCAATACTTGGTGACAGAGAGAAAATATCATAAAAGTTGAGATTAAACCACCACCGATTTATAGGCCCTTTACCGAACTAAAGATGACTAATAGCAGGGTAGAAGAATAAATCCAGATAGAGAAATGAAGCCGCCAACACCGACAAATGTAGCCCCTTACCGAACCAGGATAATAATCTTTTAGAGATAAGAGCCAGGCCGGATGTTTGCAACAGCACTCAGCATGGATGATGGAGAAAACCAAATAATGTCAGGTCCTCCTCAATGAATCAAAAGTCAGGCCGAAATGAGCAGCATAAACCGATCTCAGATATGAAAAAGAGGAAGGCGCCAATAGTGTAAAACCATAGCAACTGTTTATTATTATAAGAAAGACACTCACATTTGTTTAGAGCAGAAACCGCAAGTAAAAGCCGCCAGCCAGACGGCTAGGCACATCTGCTCGTTTGGAACGCTTTCGGAGATGACGTCAGCATGCCGTGACCTAACAACGTTTCGTCCTAGAAGACGTCAAACGAGCGGATGTGCCTAGCTGTCCGGCCAGCGGCTTTTACTTGCGGTTTCTGCTCTAAAAAAATGTGAGTGTCTTTCTTTTAATAATAAACAGTTGTTATGGTTTTACACTATTGGCGCCTTCCTCTTTTTCATATCTGAGATCGGTTTATGCTGCTCATTTCGGCCTTTGATACATTGAGGAGGACCCAACATTATTTGGTTTTCTCTATAATCCATGCTGAGTGCTGTTGCAAACATCCGGCCTGGCTCTTATCTCTAAACGATTATTATCCTGGTTCGGTAAGGGGCTACATTTGTCGGTGTTGGCGGCTTCATTTCTCTATCTGGATTTATTCTTCTACCCTGCTATTAGTCATCTTTAGTTCGGTAAGGGGCCTATAAATCGGTGGTGGTTTAATCTCAACTTTTATGATATTTTCTCTCTGTCACCAAGTATTGGGAAGGGTTCCTTTGTGTGCTGGTTCATGAATATGCACCAATTTCTCTGGTAAGCATTTTTACATCTGGTGGTGGATACACTCCTTTGATCCAACTTGGTGCACTTAAGGTGTATAAGATTTATTGCTGTAAGGGTATTATGCTATGGCGTTTTTTCTCTTTCAATGACTTTATGCCATCCAACCCCGTGAGTTATATCTGGGCTATCTTCAATCAAATACCTTGGATTTAATACCCTGCATTAATTTAACCATTTATTTGGTAAGCGCATTTCCTAAGGGAAACCTGAATTCCATATTGCGCTGATCATTATTCTACAATTATTTGATTTATTTAAAGACTATTTCATCACATCACTTCATTTAGTATCAGGACTTGAGAATCTGATATTCAATTGATGACATTTATTTGTTTCTATATCACTGAACGTAATTTATATACACATTACCTAGGGGAGTTTGGATTCCTCACTATGTTGATTTGATTTCACATTTATTGGATTCTTCATAGAGATTTTTTGAACACTTCACCTTTCACATTATTATCAGTACCTGATTAATTGATTTTTATTTTTTGGACATTTATTTGTTCACTAATCATTTAGCGTGACTTAATTTATATAACATACAGTATCTCACAAAAGTAAGTACACCCCTCACATTTTTGTAAATATTTTATTCTATCTTTTCATGTGACAACACTGAAGAAATGACACTTTGCTACAATGTAAAGTAGTGAGTGTACAGCTTGTATAACAGTGTAAATTTGCTGTCCCCTCAAAATAACTCACCACACAGCCATTAATGTCTAAACCGCTGGCAACAAAAGTGAGTACACCCCTAAGTGACAATGTCCGAAATGGGCCCAAATAGCCATTTTTCTTCCCCAGTGTCATGTGACTCAGTGTTACAAGGTCTCAGGTGTGAATGGGGAGCAGCTGTGGTAAATTTGGTGTTATCGCTCTCACTCTCTCATACTGGTCACTGTAAGTTCAATATTGCACCTCATGGCAAAGAACTCTCTGAGGATCTGAAATAAAAAGAATTGTTGCTCTACATAAAGATGGCCTAGGCTATAAGAAGATTGCCAAGACCCTGAAACTGAGCTGCAGCATGGTGGCCAAGACTATACAGCGATTTAACAGGACAGGTTCCACTCAGAACAGGCCTCGCCATGGTCAACCAAAGAAGTGGAGCGCACATGCTCAGCGTCATATCCAGAGCAGTGGCGGCCCATGCATAGGTGTTCGCAGGCCTATGCGCTCGGCCTGGTGGATATGGGGGGGGGTGGTATTTACGACCCAGAAGAGGCGCCAATTGGCTGCCTTCTGGGGGCGTAACCTGGGCGCAGGAAAAAGCACTGAGCCACCACCACCTTCGTGATATCCTGGCTGTGATTGGTCCAGTCTCCAGCCTGGACCAATCATCATCCAGGACATCGCTGACTCGCAATGGGGGCGGTGCCGGTGCGTGCGTCAGTCACGCACCGTCACCGCCCGATCTCCTTTCCGCCGCCCGGACCGGAAGACAGAAGACTGAAGAGGAGGACGTCCACGGCGCTGCTCGTCTCGGTTCCCGGAATCCCGCTGCCGTCAGAAGGTAAGTGATTGAAGCCGACCTGTGCCCTCCCCTGTGCCATGCCTGTACCATCACCTGTGCCATGCCTATGCCATCACCTGTGCCATCCCTATGCCATCACCTATGCCATCACCTGTGCCATGCCTATGCCATCACCTGTGCCATCACCTGTGCCATGCCTATGCCATGTCTATGCCATCACCTGTGCCATGCCTATGCCATCACCTGTGCCATGTATATGCCATCACCTGTGCCATTCCTATGCCATCACCTGTGCCATGTCTATCCCATCACCTGTGCCATGTCTATGCCATCACCTGTGCCATCACCTGTGCCATGTCTATGCCATCACCTGTGCCATTCCTATGCCATCACCTGTGCCATGTCTATGCCATCACCTGTGCCATCACCTGTGCCATGCCTATGCCATCACCTGTGCCATGCCATCACCTGTGCCATGCCTATACCATCACCTGTGCCATGCCTGTACCATGACCTCAAAGTCATGCAATTTTTTTACCGTGTTTTTTGCAGGGATGCAATACCTATTACATTTTTCTTTTTGCGCCCCCCCAAAAAATTTTGAGCACCAGCCGCCACTGATCCAGAGGTTGTCTTTGGAAATAGATGTATGAGTGCTGCCAGCATTGCTGCAGAGGTTGAAGGGGTGGGGGGTCAGCCTGTCAGTGCTCAGACCATATGCCGCACCCTGCATCAAATTGGTCTGCATGGCTGTCATCCCAGAAGGAAGCCTCTTCTAAAGATGATGCACAAGAAAGCCCACAAACAGTTTGCTGAAGACAAGCAGACTGGATGACTCTCTATGAACTGATCACATTCCAATCACCGATCATCTAATCATTGGTAAAAAAGAAGACTCGGCACAGAATATTGTACGAAGAGTTTTTATTGTACAAGATCAGAATAAGCGATTACCACACAGTAATGATATGAATAAAATAAAGCTTAAATCTTTTATAATAGAATTAACAAATGTGTCAAATGTATTAATAATCATACATTGGTTGGACCAATAAAAAGCCGGCTACTTCAATAAATCAAAAAGGAACAACAACATGAAGCAACCAATAAAAAAGGTTCCCCAATGGAAGATAAAGGGTTAACGTAAGGGCTCCCAGCTGCCTGCCAACCCCACAGCGGGTCAGAGGGCGATGTGGGTGTAAACCAACCCCGAGTGGACTGTGGAGGTATCACATTTGTTTATGGACTAAACAGTTCCACCCGTTACAATCCAGCGTCCATTTCCCGTAGTACCAGCAGGGGGCGCACTCAGATGTTTCATTAGATTTCCTTTATTTTTAAACTTTCCCGCACTCTGAACATGAAAAAAGAGCCTCTAATATAAGTGTGAATTCTCTGCCATTTGAAGCTTACAAAAGGAGTGAAACATTTCCCGCACTCTGAACATGAAATAGGACGCTCGCCCGCATGAACTGTTTTCGAAGAAATAAACCTTTGTTACTAAAACGTTTCCCGCACTCGTAACATTAAAAAGGGAGCTCACCTGTGTGTATTCTCTGATGGCTAAGAAGGTTTACTTTCTGATTAAAACATTTCCCGCACTCTGAACATGAATAGGGACGCTCACCTGTGTGTATTCTCTGATGGATAAGTAGGTTTCCTTAATTTTTACACTTTCCCGCACTGAACATGAAAACGGAGCCTCTAATATAAGTGTGAATTCTTTGCCGTTTGAAGCGTACATAAGGAGTGAAACATTTCCCGCACTCTGAACATGAAATAGGACGCTCGCCTGTATGAACTTTCTGGCGTCTAAGAAATAAACCTTTGTTTGAAAAACATTTCCCGCACTTGTAACATTAAAAAGGGCGCTCACCTGTGTGTAAGTAGGTGTTCTTTCTTAGTTAAACATTTCCCGCAATCTGCACAAGATTAGAGACGCTCGCCTGTATGAACTTTCCGGTGTCTAACAAGTAAACATTTGAACGCAAAACATTTCCCGCACTCTGATCATGAATAGGAAGGCTCACCCGTGTGTATTCTCTAAAGGCTAAGAAGGTGTCCTCTATGATTGGAACATTTCCTGCACTTTGAACATGAATAGGGACACTCCCCTGTGTGTATTCTCTGATGGCTAAGAAGGCTTACTTTATGATTAAAACTTTTCCCGCATTCTGAACATGAATAGGGACGCTCCCCTGTGTGAAGTCTCTGGTGCCGCAGAAAGTTTCCTTTTCTAATAAAATATTTCCCGCACTCTGAACATGAATGAAGAAGCTCACCTGTGTGTTCTCTGATGGCGAAGAAGGTTTCTTCTACTATTAAAACATTTCCCACACTGTGAACATGAATAGGGACGCTCGCCTGTGTGTATTCTCTGATGCTTAAGAAGGCTTCCTATATCCTTAAAACATTTCCCGCACTCTGAACATGAATAGGGACGCTCACCTGTGTGTGTTCTCTGATGGCTAAGAAGGTGTTCTTTTTGATTGAAACATTTCCCGCACTCTGAACATGAATAGGGACGCTCACCTGTGTGTGTTCTCTGATGGCTAACAAGGTTTCCTTTAAAATTAAAACATTTCCCACACTGTGAACATGAATAGGGACGCTCACCTGTGTGTATTCTCTGATGCTTAAGAAGGCTTCCTTTATCCTTGAAACATTTCCCGCACTCTGAACATGAATAGGGAAGCTCACCTGTGTGTATTCTCTGATGGCTAAGAAGGCTTCCTTTATGATTAAAACATTTCCCGCACTCTGAACATGAATAGGGAAGCTCACCTGTGTGTATTCTCTGATGGGTAAACAGGCTTTTTTTGTGTTTAAAACATTTCCCGCACTCTGAACATGAATAGGGAAGCTCACCTGTGTGTATTCTCTGATGGGTAAGAAGGGTTGCTTTTTGATTAAAACATTTCCCACACTCTGAACATGAATAGGGAAGCTCCCCTGTGTGTATTCTCTGATGACTAAGAAGGTTTCCTTTACGATTAAAACATTTCCCGCACTCTGAACATGAATAGGGACGCTCACCTGTGTGAGTTCTCTGGTGCTGAAGAAGGCATCTTTTTTGACTAAAACATTTCCCACACTCTGAACATGAATAGGGAAGGTCACCTATGTGTATTCTCTGATGGCTAAGAAGGCTTCTTTTCTGTTTAAAACATTTCCCGCACTCTGAACATGACAATGAATTCTCTCCTTTATGGTATAAAGAAGATTCCCTGAGATGAGATGGTTTCCCGCACCCGTCAGCACTGTCAGATATTAGAGGACTATGTGAAGTATCAGGAGATTCCAATGATCTCCTCCAATGGTGAGGTCTGTCATGTATATTATGAGGAACGGGATTTACTTCTGGAGAAGATGCCATGTCATTATCTTCTGTAGTCACATCTTCCTCCGATGTCCTTCTATTCCCACCACAGAGTCCGTCTGTCAGAAGACAAGAAAAATTACCAAGAGTTTTCCACACTCATATACACTGCTCAACACTTTATAATCAGAGTATAGCATCAAGTCAGGGAAACTCCTGGGATATTCATCTGCTCAGTCAAGTAGCAGAGGGGGTTGTTACCAACAGGTGCACTAGATGGGCAACAATGAGACGACCTCCAAAACAGGAATGGTTTTACAGGTGGAGGCCACTGACTTTTCCCCTACTCATCTTTTCTGAGTGTTTGTCACTAGTTTTGCATTTGGCTGGGGTCAGTGTCACTACTGGTAGCATGAGGCCATACCTGGACCCTATAGAGGTTGCACAGGCAGTCCAACTCCTCCAGGATGGCTCATCAATACCTCCCATTGCCAGAAGGTTTGCTGTGTCTCCCAGCACATTCTCAGGACCATCTTTGGCGGGAAGCAGAGTCCCAGGAGGAGGCTGACGGCTCCTCCTGTCAGAGGAAGCAAGTGTGTCCTGGGCTGTCGGCCTAGAGGACCGGAGGTTGAGCTGGGCTGCAGGAAAGGATCCAGAGTGCTGTGGACTCAGTGGAGCTGCTGGGCAGAAGTTTCCAGGAAAAACAGTATTGTGAGTATTCAAAACTGCCCAGGGTTCTGCCTAGGAGAGGGGACCACTCTAGAAGGTCAGAGGGATCCAGGAGCCAGCTAAACAGTAGAGAAGGCTTAGAAAGGGGTTGCCAGTGTCTAAGCCCTGGAGATAATTGAGAAAAAGGGGGCACCGGTGCGGGCCCTGAAGTGTTCAGCACTGCAGCAGTTCATACATGTAGCTACCTCAGCAAGGAGTGCTTAAGGGTGCTTAAGGCTCCATGTACATGGGACGTTAGAAAAAACGTCCTGCAAAGCTATTTCTGACGCCAGGAAAAAGCAGCTGAAACGTGCTTTCAGTAGCTTTTTCCATTGGCGTTATTGCACGTTTGGCCACGTTGCTTTTAGCAGCGTTTTTCTGCCTCCATTCAAAATCAATGGTTCCCTATGGGAGTCTATTGATTTGAATGGAAGTCACACCACAAGTCGGATCCGACTTGCGGCGCGACCTGCACTGTGAGAATCTTGAGGGGGAACTCAACGCCAAAAATGGGAAAAAAACTGCGTGGGGGTCCCCCCCAGGTTCCAAACCAGGCCCTTCGGGTCCGGTATGGAATTTGAGGGTAGCCCCACACCGAAAAAATGGCGTGGGGTCCACCCCAAAATCCATACCAGACCCTTATCTCCGAGCATGCAGCCCAGCATGCCAGGAAAGGGGACGAGCGAGCGGCCCCTCCCCCCTGGACCACACCAGGCCACATGCCCTCAACATGGGGGGGTGTTGGTGCTTTGGGGCAGGGGGAGCTCTGCACCCCCCACCTCAAAGCACCTTGCCCCCATGTTGATGAGGACAAGGGCCTCATCCCCACAACCCTGGCCGGTGGTTGTGGGGGTCTGCGGGCAGGGGGCTCATCGGAATCTGGAAGCCCCCTTTAACAAGGGGGCCCCCCAGATCCCGGACCCCCTCGCTATGTGAATGGGTATGGGGTACACTGTACCCCTACTCATTCACCACATAAAAGGCAGTGTATGGAAATAACGACAGGAGACGTTTTGGAAAGTTTATTAAAAATCTTCATCCGGCTCTTCTTGTCTTCTCCTCTCCGGGGGTCTTCTGCTCTTTTGCTGTCCGCTCCTCTCCGGGGTCTTCTGCTCTTTTGCTGTCCGCCCTTCTGCTGTCCTCCCTTCTTTTCTTCTACTCTCTGGTCTTCTGCTCTTTTGCTGTCGGCTCTTCTTCCTCCGGTCCTCCTCCGACGACGTCTACGGTGATTATGCCGGTCTCCGGTCTCTGCAGCTTATTATATAGCCATTAGGGGCATGGCCCCTGATGACGTCATCGGGAGGCCCCACCCCCTAATGTCACAGTTGACGTCATCTGTGACATGAGGTGGTGGGGCCTCCCGATGACGTCATCAGGGGCCACGCCCCTAATGGCTATATAATAAGTTGCAGAGACCGGAGACCGGCATAATCACCGGAGACGTCGTCGGAGGAGGACCGGAGGAAGAAGAAGAGCCGACAGCAAAAGAGCAGAAGACCGGAGAGTAGAAGAAAAGAAGGGCGGACAGCAGAAGGGCGGACAGCAAAAGAGCAGAAGACCCCGGAGAGGAGCGGACAGCAAAAGAGCAGAAGACCCCCGGAGAGGAGAAGACAAGAAGAGCCGGATGAAGATTTTTAATAAACTTTCCAAAACGTCTCCTGTCGTTATTTCCATACACTGCCTTTTATGTGGTGAATGAGTAGGGGTACAGTGTACCCCATACCCATTCACATAGCGAGGGGGTCCGGGATCTGGGGGGCCCCCTTGTTAAAGGGGGCTTCCAGATTCCGATGAGCCCCCTGCCCGCAGACCCCCACAACCACCGGCCAGGGTTGTGGGGTCAGGCCCTTGTCCTCATCAACATGGGGGCAAGGTGCTTTGAGGTGGGGGGTGCAGAGCTCCCCCTGCCCCAAAGCACCAACACCCCCCATGTTGAGGGCATGTGGCCTGGTGTGGTCCAGGGGGGGTGGGGCCGCTCGCTCGTCCCCTCCCCTTTCCTGCATGCTCGGATAAGGGTCTGGTATGGATTTTGGGGGGGACCCCATGCCATTTTTTTGGCGTGGGGCTACCCTCAAATTCCATACCGGACCCGAAGGGCCTGGTTTGGAACCTGGGGGGGACCCCCACGCAGTTTTTTTCCCATTTTTGGCGTGGAGTTCCCCCTCAAGATTCTCACAGTGCAGGTCGCGCCGCAAGTCGGATCCGACTTGCGGTGCGACTTCCATTCAAATCAATAGGCTCCCATAGGGAACCATTGATTTTGAATGGAAGAAAAAAAACGTATAACGTGGCTGAACGTAGGTTCATCACGTTCAGTCACGTTTAGTCACGTTCGGCCGCATTTGAAACGCCGGGAAACACACGTTCGAACGCAAATAATTGCGTTCTAAAAAAAGTCCCTGAACGCAACTGCCTGCAAATGACTGTAAACGACCATGTGTACATGGACAGATAAGATAACATGGAGCTGCGTTCAGGGGCTTCTAAAAAAAAACGCCCAACTGCTCCTAAACGGCCATTTCCAGCGCCCCGTGTACATGGAGCCTAAAGAGGACTTCATTATTCAGGAAAGCAGTCAAAAGTCAGTTCAGCGTTAACAGGCAGCAGGCCAGTGTTAACCAGCATCAACTGGCGTTGACCGCCATTTAGCCAGCGTCAAGTCAGTGCCAATCGGCATTTTTCAGTTGTCCCTAGCAATTTGCGCATAGTTGAGCCAACGGAGTATCCCACTCATCCCGTCTCCTATCCAAGTTACAAAATAATACAAAACCCAAAGATACTGGACTGGTCATTGTCTCAGTGCTCCTACTTGGAGAACATGCTTAAATGTGCTGTTGTTGCTAGCGGTAACCCAGGGGGACCCACATCCAGCAAAACGGCTGGGAATTGTGCTACAAGTTTAAAAGGGATCTGTGGTGGAACTGGGTGCAATCACAACACCAAACTTTGACAACTAACCAGATCAATGATACCACCCAACCAAACATCACTAAGTAAGCTTTAAACCCTTATTGCATAATTACCCGAGCTGATATCTGGAGAAGTTCCTTCCTCTTTAACTGCGTCCATCATCCCAACCTCCTCTGTAAAATGCTGATCACCCCTCACATACGTCTTTTCCTTTATAACCCCAATTTGTACATTTATCAGATCTTCATCCTAAACCAACAAAATGGGAGAAATAATAATAAATACAAAAAAATAATAATAATTGAAGAATGATATCTCTTAGAGATTGGGATAATTTTCCTACATTCTCATCTACCTGATGATGGTGGGGGATGGTGTGATCTTCCTGTGTGGAATCCCGGGAATACAGAGGACGGGGACATCTCTCTGGTGGATTTCTGTAACTGGATGACTCCACCATGGTGTCCTGGTACTGCTTTCTGTGACCTTTTGGAAACTCTGCCTCCTCCATTACAAAATCCTCATCATCCTCCTCTTTTATCTCTTCTTTAATGTTAACTTGTGTGGAATCCCGGGAATACAGAGGATGGGGACATCTCTCTGGTGGGTTCCCATTACTGGATCCATCTGTAGGAAACACACAGTGACTGAATACATTGTTTCTATGTGTTTATCAGATGGGGGATCTAGGTGGAGCCTCTGTACTACTCTCTCCTTTACAATAAAGTCTCCTCTTACCCGGTGATGTGAGGGGCGGCTGATTCTCCATCATGACGTCATTGTAGAAGTGGATCTACAGATCCTCAAACATCAATCCATATACCCAAATAGTTTTTGTATTTAGCGGCAATCACTCACCTGTGCTGATGTCTGGAGAAGATTCCTCCTCTTTAACTTTGTCCATCATCCCAACTTCTTCCCTGAACTGCTGATCACCCCTCACATATGTCTCTTCTTCTTCTTTAACCTCATCTTTTATGTCTACCAGATTTTCGTTCTAAACAAACAAAATAGCAGGGAATGGTTTCTTTAAAATGTGAGCACAAATAACCTTATACATAAAAGTGGAATATATTTTCATACAGTCAGATCAATTTTACAATATCGACATCCATCTTCACCTACCTGATAATGGTGGGGGGTGGTGTGACCTTCCTGTGTGGAATCCCGGGAATACAGAGGACGGGGACATCTCTCTGGTGGGTTCCCATTACTGGATCCATCTGTAGGAAACACACACACTGACTGAATACATTGTTTCTATGTGTTTATCAGATGATGGGGGATCTAGGTGGACCCTCCGTACTGCTCTCTCCTTTACAATAAAGTCTCCTCTTACCCGGTGAGGCGAGGGGCGGCTGATTCCCCATCATGACGTCCTTGTAGCGATCCTTGTGTCCTAAGAATCTTCTGAGAATCCTCCGCACCTCTCTGGTCAGGTCTGTGTTTTACTAATAGAAATAAGAGTGATGTCATGTGACCTCCCAGAATCCTCCTCACCTCTCCGGTCAGGTCTGTGCTTTAAGAGCGATATCATGAAAGACGCGAGAGAAAGCAAGTTGGCAGCATTGGGTCTTTGTGAAGAGTGTGCGGACAGAAGCGTCAGATATGGGGTGTGAGGAGTGGAGATCTGCAATGTTGAATAAGGGAATAAGGAGTGGGGGACAACAGTGTCAGTGGGGGTTGTGGAATATAGGTGAGCAGTGTGGGAAGGGGGCTGAGGAGAGGGGAACAACAGTGTTGGATAAGGAATGAGAAGTAGGGAACGGGGGTGATGAATGGTGAACAGCAGTGTTAGATGGGGGTGAGGAATGGGGGACAGCGGTGTTAGATGGGGGGTGAGAAGCGGGGAATAGCAGTGTTAGATGGGGGGTGAGGAGTGGGGGCCCAGTTGGTGTTGGGGCAGAGGATGGGATTAATGTTAGTAGTGACGAGGGAGGAAAGCTGCTGAATATTTCCAGAGGTGAGTGTCGGGGTCACCCCGAGCTCTGCCTCTTCCCCAGATAGATTATGAGTACCTTGGCTCTGCCTGGTGAGGGCGCTACAGGAGAGCTGGAGGAAGTTTTGCTGCTCATCCTACTTATGTGATTTCACCGGGGGACTGCAATCTGATTCTCAGTGTTATGCGTTCCTCTGTTTCTGTTCCCCCCGACATAAAAATAGAAGAACATTTTCTTTATGTAATTAAAGATTATACAGTATATAGAAAATAATATCTTATTACCTCCTCTGCTGCCACTTCCAGCTACGTCTCCTCTCTACTTCCTCCCGCATCGCCTTTGAAATTCCTATTTATTGCTGACATCACTTCCTCTGTGGATCTACATCACTTCCTGTCAGTAGGTTACATCACTTCCTGTCAGTATCTTATATCACTTCCTGTCTGTTCCTCACATCACTTCCTGTCTGTGCGTTCCATCTGAGAGAAGTCAGGTCACCACCTTGTGGACCATATTGTAAGGTGACCAGATTTTTTAAATGAAATCTGGGGACGTATTTTTTTTTTCTTTGGCAAATGGTAAACTATTTTATGAGCATGTTTCCTTGAAATTATCTATGCGGTGCATGTGGGATGTGTTCATGGAATGATTGTATGATATATATGTTATTTCTCACATTTCGTCCATGAGATACTTTTTAGAGTTTTTGGGATAGGGCTACCAAATGTTAGGAAGATAAGATAGAGGAAAAACTTGGAGGGGTGGGGGGGATGGGGCGGCTAAATTCAAATCCAATCCTGGAAGGAGTGATGGTGTCACCCTCTCTGCAAAAGGTAAGAAATACTGCAGAGCTGCAATGTGCAAATAGTGGTGAAACACCCGTTATATAATCATAATAAAATGTAAAATATGCACATTAATTGTACTATTTATTATGATTATATATGGGGGAGGGGGGGGGTCACCACTATTTGCACATTGCAGCTCTGCGATATTTCTTACCTTTTGCAGAGGGGGTGACACCATCACTACTATATTGTAATACATTGGTTGATTTGTACAGGATATTCATTTATAGGTTTTACCATTATAAGTCCATTTGTAGATTTTTTTTATAGATGAAGTGTAGGGCAGTGCTGCATTTTTTGTTTTTTATTGTTGCACGTTAGATGAGGAAATCAGCTAACAAGATTCTCTTATTGCTTTTCAGATTTTTTTAGTTGCATGGTAGTTGTTTTACTTGATTTGTTATGTCCGCTGTGGACGGGTAACCAGTGGCCCTGCATATTGATGGTCAGTGTGCCCCCTGTATGCTGGTGGTCAGTGTGCCCCCTGTATGCTGGTGGTCAGTGTGCCCCCTGTATGCTGGTGGTCAGTGTGCCCCTTGTATGCTGTGCTGGTGGTCAGTGTGCCCCCTGTATGCTGGTGGTCAGTGTGCCCCCTGTATGCTGGTGGTCAGTGTGCCCCCTGTATGCTGGTGGTCAGTGTGCCCCCTGTATGCTGGTGGTCAGTGTGCCCCCTGTATGCTGGTGGTCAGTGTGCCCCCTGTATGCTGGTGGTAAGTGTGCCCCCTTTATGCTGTGCTGGTGGTCAGTGTGCCCCTGTATGCTGGTGGTCAGTGTGTCCCCTATATGCTGGTGGTCAGTGTGTCCCCTATATGCTGGTGGTCAGTTTTCCCCCTGTATGCCGGTGGTCAGTGTGCCCCCTGTATGCTGGTGGTCAGTGTTTCCCTGTATGCTGGCGGTTAGTGTGCCCCCTGTATGCTGGTGTTACGTGCAGGAGGATTCTACATACAGGAAGATACTATGCACAGGGTTCAGGAGGATGCCACGTGCAGGGTTCAGGAGGATGCCACGTGCAGGGTTCAGGAGGATGCCACGTGCAGGGTTCAGGAGGATGCCATGTGCAGGGTTCAGGAGGATGCCACGTGCAGGGTTTAGGAGGAAGACAGGAGTTCACTTGTACAAGACCCAGAGGAGTCAATGGGCCCTTCTGAGGAGTGTGAGGAGTCTAAACCTAGTTGTAGCTCTCAAGGGTTGGAAAGTGAATCTGAACCCAGAGATGAGGTGTCATTAAGGCTACGAAGGGAAATACACCACCAAAGAGACTGATGTATGATACCCTAGGAGAGAGTTCTGAAGAACAAATTGTAACGCCCCAACGCCCCACACAAGTAACTGCCTCTTCTGTTGGGATTCCCAAGGAAGATGATCTTATTCTACCCACTGACACTATTAGGTTGGCCACTGATTTCTTGTTGGCCTATTGTGAGAGTGACTCAGACCTTTCTAGTAATTTGTATAGTCAGCTGTTTGAAGGTGAATTTATTGACCAGTTGTCAGCTGCTATTAGTTTTACACAAGACGGCTGTTAGTTGTAATTATGTGGTACTTTATATCTCAATGGAGTCTCCCACTTAGGAGTCCCATCATCTTTGGGGACCAAAGACATTCAAGTGGGGGGAGGATGTAGCCAAGTGAAGAAATCACTACCAGCATAATTAAGGCTGATATACTGTTCCTTTAAGTTTGTTGCTTATTTTGAGGTTCTCCTGAAGAGTGGCGTGTTGGATTGTGGAATATATAGTCCAGTGGAGGATGAAGACTGCGCAAAGTGGGCTGGGTGGAACTATCCTCCCAGGGAGCTGCGGGTTCCGTGGGGGACTATGGGAGAGTCTATAAAAAGGGGCGGAGTTGGATGTTCGCTCTCTTGCCTCGGGGATCGCGTGCGGTGTGGATGTGCCGGAGAATCGCTGTGGAGAGCAGAGCCAGTAGAGGCTGTGGCCTAGTGCAGGGACACCTTGGAGAGGTGGCGGATGTCACAGAGGAGTGACTGATCGAGAGTGGAGACACCTTGGAGAGGTGGCGGACGTTACAGAGAGGTGATCAGCTTGGTGCGGAGGACTGTCAGAGGATTGGGTGAGAGATACCTAATTGTAGTGAGCACAGCAGCTCACGGACACAGTGAAAGGGCCTGTGACACAGCAGAGACACAGAGAGGACTTTAATGTAGTGGAGCGGTTGCCATGGGACACTCCTGATCTTTCATAGTGCTTGGCGAATCGGGAGGCCTCATCTGTACACATACAGTGGTTTATACTGACTTCATTTTGAGACAGAGCCTGAATTACAAATACCCCTTTTTCCCTTTGGATTACAAATATCATTCACGGAATGATTAGAGCTCCTACTGCTGGCGAAGATTAGCAAGGCCATGCCCAAGATCAGCATGCCCTCCCGAAAATTGGTTAACAAGTCACAAGTTTCCTGAAAAAGTAGACTTGATGTTCATTGGGGCAATACATGTTCACAAGGGTCATTGGTCGGCAGGCCCGGACTGGTTCCCTGATTCCCTCACTGCGGCGGCCATGGCCAGTGTACTTGCCAGCTACACCGGCTCCGCGGCCAATCAGCCTTCTGCTCAGGGGGATGTGAGTAACACCCCCCTGAGCAGAAGGCTGATTGACGGCGGAGCTGGAAGTCAAGAGAAGTATGTTCCTGAAGTATGTCAGTGTGTGTTCCTTCCCGCCGCGCCGGTGTCCTGCCCGGCGCGGCCAGCAGCACAGCCCGCACTCACAGCATCGGCCATCCAAGCAAGCAGCTGCAGATTGCAGCTCCTTCACTCCGACTCCGGGCTGCTCGCGGGGGGCGGTGGAGGCGGCCGGCCGGGGAAAGAAGGTAAGTGCGACTCCTCACTCCAGTGCCTGCAGTGCTGTGCAGCCCCGGTGTCACCGGCCGTGTGTACTGAATAGGAGGGGGATGGGGCGGCTTCATATAGAGGATTTGATGTTTCCCTATTCTGGCTCCTGCTGCCGCTGGATGGATGCCTGATTCTCCTCCTCCCTTCTGCAGGCATTCTGCGGCTGCAGGAGAAATATGGAAATATAAATTTCTCTATATGCAGCTGTCCCATCCCCCTCCTATACAACTTCTTTTACTGCCCCCCCAGTGCGCTTTACCCCCCCCAGTGATCTTAACCCTCCCCCAGTGCTCTTAGCCCCCCAGTGCTCTTAGCCCCCCAGTGCTCTTAGCCCCCCTGTGCTCTTAACCCCCCTGTGCTCTTTAGTCCCCCCCCCGTGCTCTTCAAGTCCCCCTATGCTCTCTGGCTCCCCCTGTGCTCTCCACCCCCCCCCCCGTGCTCCCTGGCTCCCCCCTAAGTGATTTCCAGTTTCCCCCCAGTGCTCTGCAGTTCCCCCCCATGCTCTCCATCCCCTGGTTTTCCCTGCCCGCCCACCCCCCCAGTGCTATCCATACCCTGCGCCTTCCAACCCCCCTGCAATGCTTTCCAAACCCCCCCCCCCCCCTTAATTCTCTCCAGTCCCCCCCCCCTTGCCCTTCAGCTCCTCCAGTGCTATCTGCCTTCCCTGTGCTCTCCAGCCCCCCTAGTGTCCTTCTATCTTCTATCATGTCTGCAGTCTCTGACCTTCTCTTGTATCACATCTGCAGTCTCTCCTGTATCATGTCTGCAGTCTCTGACCATCTCCTCTATCATGTCTGCAGTCTCTGACCATCTCTTGTATCATGTCTGCAGTCTCTGACCATCTCTTGTATCATGTCTGCAGTCTCTGACCATCTCCTGTATCATGTCTGCAGTCTCTGACCATCTAATGTATCATGTCTGCAGTCTCTGACCATCTCTTGTATCATGTATGCAGTCTCTGACCATCTCTTGTATCATGTCTGAAGTCTCTGACCATCTCTTGTATCATGTCTGCAGTCTCTGACCATCTCTTGTATCATGTCTGCAGTCTCTGACCATCTCCTGTATCATGTCCTCAGTCTCTGACCATCTCCTGTATAGTTTCCTCAGTCTCTGACCATCTCCTGTATAGTTTCCTCAGTCTCTGACCATCTCCTGTATCATGTCCGTAGTCTCTGACCATCTCTTGTATCATGTTTGCAGTCTCTGACCATCTCTTGTATCAGGTCCGTAGTCTCTGACCATCTCTTGTATCATGTTTGCAGTCTCTGACCATCTCCTGTACTATCCAGCGGGAACACTCTGCAGCCACACCGCACAGCACACCCAAGGTAAGTGAAGGACTGGAGAGAGGAGTGACTTCTACTTAGGGATTTCTTTTGCAGATAGGCTGGGCTGGCACTGGCAGCAACAATTTTATTCAAAGAAATAAGGATTTCTTCTGCAAATAGGCTGGCACTGGCAGCAACAATTTAATTCGAATCAGGATTTCTTCTGCAAATAGGCTGGCCAGGTCAGCCTATTTTCAGAAGAAATCCTGATTTGAATAATTTTTTTGCTGCCAGTGCCAGCCTACCAGGGGCTGATCTGAGGTGTGAAGGTGCAGGAATTGGGGCTGATCTGAGGTGTGAAGGTGCAGGAATTGGGGCTGATCTGAGGTGTGAAGGTGCAGGAATTGGGGCTGATCTGAGGTGTAAAGGTGCAGGAATTGGGGTGATCTGAGGTGAGGAAGGTGCAGGAATTGGGCTGATCTGAGGTGTGAAGGTGCAGGAATTGGGGTGATCTGAGGTGTGATAGTGCAGGAATTGGGGTGATCTGA
The DNA here is from genome assembly GCF_965119305.1 of Pelophylax lessonae. Classification (NCBI taxonomy): domain Eukaryota; kingdom Metazoa; phylum Chordata; class Amphibia; order Anura; family Ranidae; genus Pelophylax; species Pelophylax lessonae. The sequence goes on along the minus strand of NW_028119230.1, from coordinate 692 downwards.
TGTGTGAAGGTGCAGGAATTGGGGTGATCTGATGTGTGAAGGGTGAAGGTGCAGGAATTGGGGTGATCTGACGTGTGATAGTGCAGGAATTGGGACTGATCTGATGTGTGATAGTGCAGGAATTGGGACTGATCTGCTTCATACTATTTTTAGGACTCAACCATCAAAACAGGATTTAAAGTAAGACAAAAAAAACAGCATCATATGGCAGCTCTGATCTAAATTGAAGATTAAACTAAAAAAGGTACTGTAATTGAATCCACATATCCTGGAACATTAAATCCTGTCATCAACCATCACGACGAACGTCACGCCCCACCACGCCCCAGTCACGCCCCCCCGCGGGCTGCTCAGTCCAAAATGCCCGGGCCTATTTTTTGTCCCAGTCCGGGCCTGTTGGTCGGGACACTTATGTGCCCTTTAAGAAAACATATAGCCCCTCAGGTCAATCAGTGAGTCTGAAATCGTAAAAGGAATGTGCTTAGATCGCAAGATGGACACCCCCTTGGTTTTAGAATGCAGGTTTATGGCATGGACCACTGTAGGAAATGTTTTGTTCGTGAGTCTTGGAATAGTGTCTGAGCGGAAATGGGTCTCTTGTATAACAATTAGTGATCGACCGATATCAGTTTTTCGTTGCCGATACCGATATTTTGCCGATTGCATATTGGTATCGTCCGATATTGGCCGAT
>NW_028119231.1:0-24813 GCF_965119305.1 Pelophylax lessonae | reverse complement strand
TGGACAGTGGAGGAAACCTGGCCAATAGCACACCAGGGCTTGTATCTATCCCAGAGGGCAGAAACTGCCACAATGCATCCTGGGATGGGGTATAAGTCTGAGGGGGGCACATGACAGAGTGTCTTTGGCAGGAAGCAGAGTCCCAGGAGGTGGGTGATGGCTGTCTCTCCTTCTGGAAATTGTCCTGGGCAGTCGGCCTAGAGGACGGAAGGTTGAGCTGAGCTGCAGATAGGGATCCGGTGTGCTGTGGACCGAGTGGAGCTGCTGGGCAGAGGGTTCCAGGAAAGAAGTGTCGTGAGTACTGTAAACTGCCCAGGGGTCTGCCTAGGATAGGGGACCACTCCAGAAGGTCAGAGGGATCCAGGAGCCAGCTAACCAGTAGAGAAGGCTTAGAAAAGGGGGTACCAGTGTCTAAGCCCTGAAGATAAGTGCGTGAGAGAGGGTGCCGGTGCGGGCCCTGAAGCGTACAAGTGTTCAGCAGTGCAGCAGTGATAAAGTAGCTGCCTCAGCAAGGAGTGCCAAAGGGAGCTTCAAAAGGACTTTGAGTCACAAGAAGGTGATCAGAAGTCAGTTCAGTGTTAAAGATACTGGACTGGTCATTGTCTCAGTGCTCACACTTGGAGAACATGCTTAAACGTGCTGTTGTTGTTAGTGGAAACCCAGGCAGATCCACATCCAGCAAAATGACTGGGAATCCTGCTACACGCATATATATATATATGTAGCACCTTACAAGGTAGGTGCTAGGTAAAGTGTAGTAGGTCTTCTCTGCTTGTCAGCAGGGCCATGATTTTCAGCTAGGTTGTCATGGTTCCCAGGTGTGGCTGTTGAGACTGGGGAGTCTCCCTATGGTGCTCAATGGGGGCTCTTATTGTGCAGTGGAGAAAACCCGGCCAATGGCACACCTAGGCTTGTATCTACCCCAGAGAGGCAGATTCTGCCACACAGCATTCTAGGAGTGGGTATAAGTTTGAGGGGAGCACATGACGCAGCGTCTTTGGCAGGAAGCAGAGTCCCAGGAGGGAGAGTACGGCTGTCTCTCCTCCTGTCAAGAGGAATCGGGTGTCCCAGGTGGCTTGCTTGAGGGGACAGAGGGCTGAGCTGCAGAGATGATCCGGTGTGCTGAGGTCCAGCAAAGCTGAGAGGGGTTGAGTTTCAGGAAAGCATTCCCAGTTGTGAGTACTGCAAACTGCCCCTGGGGGTCTGAATAGTTGAAGGGGGCCACTCCGGAGAAGGTCAGAGGGATCCGGGAGTTAGCTAGCCTGTGCAAGAAGAAAAAAAGGGGTGCCAGTGTTGACCCTGAAGAGTAAAGGGGTTTCCAGTGGTTGGGCCCTGAAGTATTCAGTGTACAGTGGAAGTGAACAGTGGAAGTGTACAGCGTGCAGTGTACAGTGTTGAGAGTTGCAGCAGCAGCAGCAGTGTTACTAAAGGCTACCTCAGTCAGGAAGGACTGGAGGGAGCAGTGTCAAGGACTTTTGAGCTAACCAGAGTGTCAGAAGTCAGTCTTCAGGACAGTGCAAGCAAGTCAGTGATTTCAAGCGCCAGCAAGCGTTGGTCGGCATCCAGCCGGCATCAAGTCAGCGCTGAAAGGCATTTTTTCTCAAGTGTCCCAATTTGTACCTAGTTGAGCAAGAGGAGTATCCCACTCATTCCCTTCTCCCATCCCTTTATCAAAAAAACAAAACAAAGATGCCGGACTGTTCTTTGACTCAGATCTCACACTTCAGGGAGTTCAGTGAGAAATCAGTTTAAATGTGCTGTTGGTGTTACCGGTGACCATGGCAGACCCACGTCAGGCCCAATGCCTGGAAATATTGCTAAATATTGCTACATATATATATATATATATATATATATATATATATATACACTATATATATATATATATATATATATATATATATATATATATATATATATATATATATATATGATTTAAACTCCATTGTGATTCAGTGTTCCATACCAATAACATTTAAAAACATTCAAGGCAGTGAATATATATATATATTTTAGGTTAGGCACTGTAATCTAGCACCCAAGAGTAGAAGTATGTACCATAGCCGCATGGTCACATACATTCCTGGCTGTAACAGGAACAAAAACTGTATTTTGTACTATATAAAACAATTTCAGTGCAATAAAATAGAGAAAGTCATGAAAGATTATCATCATACATGATCTGACAGGGAAAATCAGGCAGTTTACACCATAAAGAACTAGAGTGCCTAAGCAGTACGATAAAGGGGGCAGCACCATTTACGATTTGTATTTCATGTTCTGCTTTTCTTTTATTCTCTGGGCACCTGTGAGTTATTTCAGCTATAAAGCCTATGGAGTACAGGACAGGATTGTAAAATGAGTCCTATTACTTTTTAGCTTCAGTAAGATACATCCTCTCCTTTTTTGTAAGTTAATGCTTTGTAGACTTTGCAGACAAATAATATTTGTGCATAAAAATTAAATAACATGCTGCCTCCATTCCAGTTTTAAAATGATATTAAAGGTAATTAAAAAAAAAAAAAAACACATTATACTTACCTGCTCTGTGTAGTGGTTTTGCACAGAGCAGTCCTGATCCTCCCCTACTTGGGTCCCCCGCCGGCGCTCCTGGCTCCTTTTCTTCTCCGAGTGCCCCCATAGTAAGCTACTTGCTATGGGTGCACTCGTGCATGTTCGCCCCTGAGTCCCGCTCTGTGTGTCCATAAGACACATGGAATGGGGCTCGGCCACGATCTCTTCTCACTGGTTGTAATTAACAGCGGCGGAAGCCAAAGAAGGAGAAAATGTATCTTACTGAGGCTAAAAAATATTATGACTCCTTTTTACCTTCCTAGCCTGTACTCTATAGGTTTTATAGCTGAATTACCTCACAGCTGCTCAGAGAATAAAAGAAAAGCAAAATGTGAAATGCAAATCGTAAATGGTGCTGCCCCCTTTACTGTCTCTCAGCCAATGAGGAGGCAGATGCTCCCGTGCACATTGCTGAAGCGACATGGGGCTTGGGTAAATATTTGGGGGGCTGTGGGGGGAGCTGCATACTGAAGTTTTTTTTTCATGCATAGAATACATAAAGATAAAAAAAACTTTAGACAGCCAGTAGCAAAGGAGACAGACTGGCAACTGTATAAGAGAGCATTATCATTCAATTGCACCTAGGGTAAATCTAAAAGGAGATCGGCCTAGGAAAAATCTCCATGTGAAAAACTAAACATTATTGGAAAAAAGCCATGTCAGTGTATTATGGATGTTACTTAACACCTTGCCACTGACTGTACACATATGTGGCATCCCTGAAATGGGTCTTCTGCCCAACACCCTCCCAGCACAGAGACCAGGTTCTCACCAACAGTCCCGGGTCTTGTACTAACAATCGTAAATCAGGAAGTCTGGTTCCTGATCACCTGTTCACTGCGGTAGCCTCTAATTGGCTATCACGGTGATCAGTCACTGTACAGCCTGCCCCTGGGTATGTTTTTCTCTATTGAATTGGACCACCAGCTTTCTATTTTCCTTGTGGCTGGAATGTATTTTTGGATACATGCTTTATATTCTTTACCAATGTGAGTGTTTTTAATCTCATTTTTCTTATTAATGAATATTGCAGTAATATACTATTTGAGTCAATTTTAATTTTTATATGTAGCATCTGGATTGGAGGCATCTGTCTTTTCAGTATGGTGAGGGATCTATATACAAATGGAAGAGTCTGGCCTGCCGCTCTGCTATTTTCCCTTAACAAACTTCAGTGAATACCAGGCACTTTTACCCTCTTCCTGCCCAGGCCATTTTTCAGCTTTTAACGCTGTTACACTTTGAATGACAATTTCACGGTCATGCAACATTGCACCCATATGTCAGTTTTATAATTTTTTCACACAAATAGAGCTTTCTTTTGGTAGTATTTGATCGCCACTGGGTTTTTTATTTTTTGCTAAATAAACAAAAAAAGACAGAACATGTTGAAAACAAACTTGCATTTTTCTTTGTTTCTGTTAAAAAAAATATTCACATAAATAATTATTCTTCATACATTTAGGCCAAACTGTATTCTGCTACATTTCTTTGGTTTAAATAACCCAAATCAGTGTATATTATTAAGTCTGTAGGAAATTTAGAATCCACAAACTATGGTATATATACAGTATATGTATGTCTGAAAATCAATTAATCCTGATGTAATGATAGCCTCTCATTTCTTGAGGCCCAAAAACACTAGGACAGTACAAATATCCCTGAAATGACCCCTTTATGGGAAAGTAGACAGCTCAAGGTATTTAGTAAGAGGCATAGTGAGTTTTTTGAAGTTGTAATTTTTTTGTCACAATTTTTTGGAAAATAAAGACATTTTAAAAAATAGTTTTTTTTTAGACTTTTGTTGTTTTGTTTTTTCTATACTGTCACCAGTGCAGTACAGTGTTATCATATAACTGGTGTGGTGGTTATCAGGGACACTGACTAGTGACAATATGTAAAATATATATTTATTCATTTTTTTATATTATTTGTTTTTCTTCTGTTTCACAATTTTTTAACACACTGTGACCAGAGCAATACAGTATTACCATAGTGACACTGTACTACTTTGGGGAAGTGATTAGGTTTTTTTTTACATATCATGATGGCTAATACCGGTGAATTTCACTGGTATAAGCAACTATTTTTACTGAATGAAACTGATTCATTTAGTGTCCTTTCACACAGGCTTTCTGCCCCGCAGACTCCATTTTGCTCAGCAGGAAACGATCTGCTGATCCCCACTGACCTGTCAGAGCCTCCTCTATGGCAGATCGGATGAGAATGGACCACCTGTCTGTTTTCATCCTATCCGGTCCTCCAGACAGATGGAAAATAGGGTTGCCATCTGTCATTATTTCACAGACAGGATCAGACAGATAGCAGCGGGTGTCAGCGGAGATTGACATCCGCTGCTCTATAGGGGTGCATGGAGCATCCAAACAGGTCCGCCTAAAAAACTGACCGGTGGACCTGATCGGAAAGTCAGTGTGAAAGGGGCCTAAGTGTTTACAATTGTGATTAGCTTTGATTGGCAGCAGCTACTCACATGGTACAGATGGACTGTGATTGGCTCTGTCTGTACCATGTGATCACTGTGATTTATTGCAGCTATTAACACAATTGTACACAATAATTGGCATGAAAGTAAGCCATCCATTTGTCATGTGTTCTGCTGTGGTTCAGACACTGCAGCTTTTTAATTTGAATACTGAGACTGCTCAGTTGGTGATCATGAAATTAGATTTTTCCTAGATTGATTTTCAATTCAGAAATCAATTTAAGAAAGTACATGTTTTAACAGTCATGCAATTCTTCAGAACAAAGAAATGTGGGAATCTGCAATATTGCTTTAAATCTGAATCCCAAGAATTCAGCAACTTTGCAAAAAGTAAAACAAATTAGGTTCATGTCACCTCTCTACTCTCTCTCTAATTATTTGTGACATGTTTATTGCACACCTCAGAGAACACATTCCAGCTCTGAGGGGAGAGATGCCACACAACAACTTTGCCCACCCCTCCTCGTTGTTGCCTATTCCCAGAAGCCATTAGTATTTTGTGAATTAGTTCACAATGGGTGAATGGGCAGAAGGGGGGAGAGAGATAGGGATAACTGTTCCAGTAACTCTCCTCTTGAAAGAACTGAGGCCACAATGAGCAGTGTCAAGGCTCTAGAAGTTATCTTCTAATAGAGTTAAGTCTACAAGGAGGAAAGAACCTTATTAGACTTAACTCATGGTATGCCTGCACCTTTTACAAAGTAGCTGAATTCCTGAAATTCAGTTTAATCCTTGGAATATATATATATTATAAATAGGAGTGATAGTTTTTATTCCAACAACATTGGGGTCCCACCTTAATCACACATTAATGTGCCTTTAAGCCTGGAGGATGCATGAAAGTATTTTTACTTTTATAGACATACATATATTTATATATAGCTTTTAACACAGTTTAACGACTTAAGCCCCAGAAGATTTTACCCCCTTCCTGACCAGGTTTTTTTTTTCGATTTTTTACTGCGTGAATTTAACGGACAATTGCGCGGTCGTGTGACGCTGTACCTAAACAAATTTGATGTCCTTTTCTTCACACAAACAGAGCTTTCTTTTGGTGGTATTTGATCACCTGTGCGATTTTTTTGATCATGCGCTATAAACAAAAAAAGAGCGTAAATTTTGCAAAAATAACAATATTTTTCACTTTTTGTATATGAAATTCCCCAAAAAAAATGTAAAAATCAAAATTTTTTAACATTTTCGGCCAATTTGTTTTATGCTACATATGTTTGGTAAATAAAATTGCAAAAAGCGTATTTTGATTGGTTTGCGCAAACGTTATCGCGTTTACTAACAAAGGGAAAGATTTTTGTCATTTTTGGTGTTTTTTTTTTAACGAGTAATGGCGGCGATCTGCGATTTTTTTTGCAGGACTGCGACATTGCGGCGGACAGATCGGACCCTTGACTGACATTTTTGACACTTTTGGGGTTACCAGTGACATTACTGCAGTAATCAGTGCTATACATATGCACTGTTACTGTAAAAATGACACTGGCAGGGAAGGGGTTAACTGTATTGGAGAGGGAGGGGTTAAGTGTGTCCTAGGGGCGTGCTTCTAACGGTGATTGGCTGTGGCTACTACTGTAAAAACAGAGATCAACGGTCCTACATAGTAGAACCGTCTGATCTCCATTTTTACACAGGGGAGAATGACAGGCGGCTTGTTTACATTAGCCGCCTGCCTTTCTCCATCTCTACCGACGATCGCAGTGTGACCGGCGGACATCGGGTCCGCCGGTCACACGCACGGACTCCTTTGTGAACGAGCCGGGGCAGGCGCGTGCCTCAGTGGGCGCGCGCCCGCCCGCTATTGGCTCACAAGCCGGTGACAGGCTAGTGACGTATATATACGTCACTTTGCCTGGCTGGGGCTGACCGCCGCAGTATATGTACTTGCGGCAGTCGGCAAGCGGTTAAGGACTTCTTGTATTTTCTTTATTGTATTGTATTGTATTTCTTTTTTTAGCGTTTAGCTCTGATGAAGGGGGAGTGTTGAGCCCCAGGAACGCATTGGGTGTTAAAAATACAAATCTTTTAAAGGGCTATACAAGCTGGTGTGGCTTTCCCATCCTTTCAAAACTGCTTTTAAGCCTGGAGGAGGCCTTTTGTAATTTGACTATTTCCAAAAGTCCATCATAAATCTTATTCCCTTCTTGTATGATTATGGGAGGATTTGTTTTTATGGTAACAAAGCTGGGGTCACATCTAAAACCCACAATATTATACTGTCCCATGCTCTTCCATTAAGCTAGTTATTTTAAAAATGTTAAGATTTATCCAGATCTACCCAAAGTCTCCACTAAAGCTCCCCCAGGGGGGCTATTTACTACTCTCCATTTTATGGAGCATATGTAAACTGTTTAAATAAACCCAAATAACAAAATTTATGAATATTCTCCAACATTATAATTAATCATATTAAGTTACATATGGGTTATTTCTCCAATGGATAAATAAATCTCATGCATGTATTTCAAAGATGTAATAAGCTGTTTGAGTGGATTTCAGCTTTACTTCTTATAGCCTATTGCATTAATTGCTGAAATGGAAATGACATGTTTTTAGCTACTCCAGCATACATTATCTTGTAACTATTACAGCATGAATTGAATAGGGGTCAAATCATTAAATGGAGAATTTTCACTGCTGTGCATTGTTTGTGACATTTTTCAACTGAAATTGATATTTTCAGTTCTCAAAAGATTTTTATGTCATGACTCACATTTGTTTGCTGTATGCTATTTCTTGTTATGTTATCAACTTTTGTGGTATATGAATATAAAGTCAGTTCACAAAGATTATTGTGCAGATTATTACTCTTTAAAATATTATTACCTTCTGACTGGCATTAATTGTAAGGATTTATGAGATGTCTACAGGAACAGTGGGAAATTAAATCTTTTGTTAAAAAATAATGATTCATAGGAAAACAATATTGACTCATGAGAAATAAATGTTGAAATATTATTAGTTAAAATCATAAACATATAAAATATCACTAGCAGCTAGGTGAATAGACTCCTGCTTTGGCAAAATCGCTTTAGGTATATTTGCCACCATAGGGCCTGAGCCACTGGGCTTCCTCTCTCCCTGTATAAATCAATTATAATGCAAGAAGAAGCTTCCAGCAGGTTGAAGCTTAGGAGGAGGTCAAATTCAAATCAGAAGGAGATCAACTGCAGGTCAATCGCACCTGGCAATGAACTGTAAATGATCCCAGATGCATCTCAAACTGTTCCCAAAGGCAGATAAAATGCACCTAAAAGCACACTGCATTTGCCCAATTTGCTCAACATAACTCAAAGCCCTTTGACTGAGACCCTAAGTCGTGTATTGGGCCACCACAAGTCAGATTCAGAATTTATGTTTTCAACTTTCATTTCTATTATTGCTTTGACATTGATTGATGGACATTGGGGATGGGGGCAATACAGGCAATTCTTTCTACAAACACTGTCGAAGGTGAAGGTAGAGTAATGAAATATTTTAAATTCTAACTAAAGATGAATTGGTTATATCATGTTAGGGATACTGTTACCAAATATATGGCACCATGCAACCCACTGCATAAATGAAATATTGTAACTGTTGCAGAATAAATAACACTATATGATTATTACAACATACATTATTTATTATAACTATCACATTGTAAATACCACGTGGCAATTGTTAAAGCAGAATAGCTTGTGGTACTTAACATTGTAGCTTTAAACATCTACATGTCATATTTTACAACACAAAGTTGATCCACCATAAATTGTATGTTGCAACTGACAGTGAAGTTATAGAAGAATAAATGACACATTGTAACTGTTAAAACATAAAGGGGGGATCATAATTATTCCAGGATAAATGGCAGGTTGCAACTGTTGCAGCCTAATAGCAAGTTGTAAAGTGGTATGACAGAAATGGCATATTGTAACTAGTTTGGAATAAAAAGCATTTTATAATTTTCTATGTAAATGGATAAATTGTATGCTGTAACAGCTACATTGTAAAATAGCATATTGTAATTGTTACAGTAAAATAGCATATATTTGACTATTACAGAAAAAAAAATTGCACTTGGTTGGGAGGGAAAATAAAATGTGCCGTGGGTTTTTATGTAGGAGAATTTCTTATATTTAATTTAGTTCCATTATGTTTTACTAAAAGTATAGTATCAAGAAAATGCTGTCAGTGAAATGTCTCAGATCTATTCTGGGGCAGTAGGGTTTTTATATTGACCATGACATCTCTAGAGCTTGGTGGGGAGGCTTTAGGGAGTTGTTATGCTAAAATATTGTAATTTTTGCTTGACATTCCTTATGTTTATAGGACTATACTTAAACTAGTAAATGACATGCATTAACCACTTTAGCCCTGGAAGATTTTGCTGCTCAATAAACAGGCCACGTTTTTCAACTTGGCACTGCATGAATTTAACTGACAATTACGCGGTCTTGCAATGCTGTACCCAAACAAAATTTACGTCCTTTTTTTTCCCACAAACAGAGCTTTCTTTTGGTGGTATTTGATCACCTCTGCACTTTTTATTTTTTGCTATATTAATAAAAAAAGAGCAAAGATTTTGCGGAAAAATTTACATTTTCTACTTTGACTGTTAAAAAATATCCAATATATTAAATTTTTGTCATATATTTAGGCCAAAATGTACTTAGCTACATGTCTTTGACAATAAAATTCTCAAGGAGCGCATTTTTATCCACTTTAAGACTGGAAGATTGTACCCCCTTCCTGGACAGGCCATATTTTGCGATTCGGCACTGCATTAATTTAAGGGACAATTGCGCGGTCGTGCGAGACTGTACCCAAATGAAATTTACGTCCTTTTTTTCCCCACAAAAATAGAGATTTCTTTGGTGGTATTTGATCACCTGTGCGATTTTTAATTTTTGAAAAAAAAAAAAACAATATTTTTAACATTCTGATATATAACATTCCCAAAAAAAAAATTAAAAATCAAATTTTTTTTAACATTTTAGGCCAATTCATTTTCTGCTACATATTTTTGGTAAAAAAAAAATCACAATAAGCATGTTTTGATTGGTTTGTGCAAAAGTTATTGCGTTTTCTAACTACAGGAAATATTTATGTAATTTTTATTGTTTTTTTTTTTTTACTAGTAATGGCAGCGATCTGCAATTTTTTGCGGGACTGTGAAATTGCGGCAGACAGATCGGACCCCTAACTAACATTTTTGACACTTTTTGGAGGACCAGTGACATTACTACAGTAATCAGTGCTATAAATATGCACTATTACTGTAATAATGACACTGGCAGGGAAGGGGTTAACACTGTTGGTGATCAAGGGGTTAAATGTCTGCCTCATGCTTACTGACGTGTGTGGGGGGAGGAGGTTCTGTGAAACAGACAGAGATTGCAGGTTCAGCTATGCTGAATCCTGTGATCTCTCCCTGTCTGTCACAGAGAAGATCCGCCTGCTTTGTTTACACAAGCGTGCGGATCTTCTCACACTTTCCCCAATGATCGGGGAAGAGAGGCGTTGATCGCCACCTCTCCTCCTCCGTCCCGACTCCTGCAGTAGCAGCACAGTGAGCGGTTGGCAAGTGGTTAAGTATGGGAAATCCTGTGCTGAAAAGACCAGCTCATATATCTCTAAATATGCTCATAGACATGAGCTGACTATAATCTTCCAACGCCACCCAATCCCCAAAGAAATATTAGATTGGAAATTGGTCTTATGTTTATGGGTACTCATAGAGAGCCTTGTCTAACCAATCATAGGAGATAGGTTAGAAAACCGTGTTTAGTATTAATTTGTTGTTTGGCTATTTATAACCTGACAGTATATCAGTAAATTTGTTTAGATTACAGTATGCTTTCTCTCCTCTATTCTATTTGCATAGACCATTATGCTGTATCCCAGTGAGTTGTGCCTACACATCTGACCTCCCTCTTAAGTCTATAGCAAGATAAATGTTTAAAGTGCATTATTGAGGATAGAAATATGGAATTTGCTTTTTCTGATTTGTTTTTAAATGTGCAGGCACAGGGGCTATCATTCTCATTCTAACTTCACTAGGTAACAAGCCACTTACCAAGAACAAGCATGCAATCAGTAAAGTTTGATTCCCATCCTTTATGATGTTTCCAGGTCAGTGAATTACTAGGTGTTGAAGACAGATTATGCATAACAGCTCAAGAGTGGCAGCACCCACATTTCTATCCTTACAGGTTTGCTTTAGAATGTTGTATCTCACAAGTATAGCCCCTTCCAGTATGAAAAGGTTAGAATCCCTGCCTGCTTTGTATTTCCATCTGTGTGCCTTTTTTTAAAGATTTCTTCTTTCCAGTAAGAACAGGGCATGATGGAAAATCTCTCCAGTGGTTATACTCAGTAAAAAACAAAACACATGTTTAAAAGGGTAAGAAAGAGTTGAAATGTCTAGCAATGTTTTATTGCTTTCTTTCTGGGTGATAGCTGTATTCTTATGCGTATGTGGATGAATGTGTCCATATGTATACAGTATGTATTTTGCACATATTGTATATATATTTATATACAAATGTATATGTGATCTATTTTGTTGTCAGACCTATAATTACACCAGTAACATATATATTCATAATAAATTTGTCTTAGGGTAGCCCTGATAAAAGGGGGAACATTGTATAACCCCAAAACACATTGGCTGTCTTTTTAATGCAAACCAGTAAACAAATTTGGACTTTTTTATTATTGAGTTTGGTGCCCTTTCTATTGGTACATTTTTTTCCAAATAGATTTTCATTGAGAAAAAGCATACAGTACAATAGTCCAAACTGGGGGGAAAGCTTCCCGACTATATATAGAAACAAATATCTTGAGTGACTTATAAATATTGTAACGAAACATGTATGGCTTTATGTGGAGTTTTAGGCGAATAGCCTGCCGTGACGTTACCCCTGGCTAGGGGCAACATCAGCACTAAAAGAAGGGTGGCAGAACAGAAGGAAAGAAGGGAGAGGACGGGGGGAAGTAGAGTGAAGGTAAGCAATGTTAGATAGGTGCTAAGTGAGTCTTAACACTAAGTAAACTTACAAGGAATATCATACTGCATTTTGAAACTTAAGGGTTGCTGCAGGCTCTGTTTTTTTCTGTTCTGTTTCTGTTCTTGGGGGATATACATTTCCAATGTTTTTTCTTTTTTTTTTATATACTGATGAGGGAAGGATTCTAGGTATAGTAGCGATATGCTTTTGGAATCTGATAACCAGGGGGACCAGTGTTTTGTGAATTAATCTCCTGACATATTTGCTTTGTCTAGAAAGAATTCCATATGACATTGTTTGTTAAGAGAAAAAAATGACAAAAAAGAATCTTGGAGGGAGAGGGTTTTTCCTAGAGCACGCTATGGAAAGGCATGCTGCAATCAGAATATGTGTTTCGAAGGGGATAAATTTTATTGGCCCAGGACAGAGGTTCTGACCAAAGAGAGACGTTTGCGGGGTTACCAAATATGAAGCTTGGATGAGGTACATGTTTTTTTTTTCTAACAATAAATACCTGATAGAGATTTGAACTCACCCCAATCTATTCAATAACTAATAAAATAACCTGGCTGAGGTTAGGCTTTATGAATTCAGTAGACCTTAAATTAGAAATTTCTGTTATGTCATGATTAGGATATTTTATTTTGATTCAAACATTTCTTATTTTAATATTGTGTATTTAAGATACTAGTCATGCCACTTGATCCAAGTTTCACTAAAGAAGTTTCCAACATGATTTGGACTGCACAGAACAAAGATAGAAGAATCCATTTACATGTGGAAATGTTATTACACTTATTTTTTTATTTTATTTAGATCCAATATTTTATATGCTTTTTTACTATTACTAAAAAATTTTTCTTCACAAATAAACATCTAATAGAAAATGCTCTCAAGTTATAGGATTCCAAGAGAATTGAGTAATTCCTAAAAGAGAGCTTAGCAAGAATTGTTTGTATTCAGACTCTCTTTCTCTCTGAAACTTCATACGGAGCTGTCTGAATAGACAATTTGGAGGTTACTCCTCTGACTCATTCACTTGTGTTTTTGCATTGCAGCCTAAATTATACAGATCTAAAAACAACAGACTTTTTCAGAAAAGCAAATAAGAAAATAGGAAAACATAGGAAAAGAAGCACAGAGCTCCACTCACTGGTTGTAAATGAGAATACACAATATTCATTAAAAAAAATCATATTAACCTTAAAATAAATTAAAAATATTTTACATTTTTTAAAAACTTTTGGACCTCTGTGGTTCCCAGCTTTTCTGCTGTTCTTTGGAACCTTGAACAGATTCGCAAATGGGAGGACATCCATAATCGTTCCTCAACGTCTTCTGTAATGAACTTCTACATTCAGTGCTGTCAGATCCTCACCAGTGTGTTCAGGAAAACAACAGGTCAAGCACTGTAATCAAAAGTTGTAACCAACATAGACTCAATCTTCAATATGAAACTATAAACAAGGGAATATATAAACCAGATGATCTGCTGGTCAAACTAAAAAAATAAAATCTATAAACCATATATCACACTATCAATTCTTTCTTCCTAACAGTAGAAAGACATACATTTAAAAACATAAAAAAATCCACAAGAGGGAGCCTTATAACATGTGACCCTGTGAGCTGTAGATTATCATATAAATAGAAAAAAAAGGATGTGCAGTACATCTGGTAAAACAGTGGTCAGACGTCTTCCAAGAATTTGTGGAAATTCCCAATGTATCTTTTTTCTTATCAGGGTATGTCCACAACATACAGTATATGGAGACAAATTGCCAAATCCTTTCATGGAAGCTCTTAAGCTAAAAAACAAAAAATCCAGCTGTTGCTCATATGCTTTCAGGGGAGTCAATTTTAAGCCACTGCAATCTCAAGTAAATCCATCCATATGTAGATTCATTGTGGATTATAGCTAGCTGCAATGATATGTACAGAGGCAGTTATAGTTTGTATACTTCAATGATAAGGAGTTAATTAATTATTCACAATATACATACAGTATATGCACAGATGCCAGTATTTACTTCTGCTTCATAGTGTCCATAAGATTAAATAACAATGTAATTCCAATTGCCACATGAATGTGTATACATATATGCCACCAGGTATAAAAAGATTTGCATTTCAAAATAAATAAACTTTTGATGAAAATAAAAAAAAAGAAGATTTGCAATACTTTGTGGGTATTGATGCTATATAGCTAATGCAAACTGTGCTCATTATTTATTATTATTATTTCAGGTACTTATATAGCGCTGTCAATTTACACAGCGCTTTACATATACATTACACATTCACATCAGTCCCTGCCCTCAAGGAGCGTACAATCTAAGGTCCCTAACTCACATTCATACATACATAGTAGGTCCAATTTTATACAGGATCCAATTAACCTACCAGCATGTCTTTGGAGTGTGGGAGGAAACCGGAGTACCCGGAGGAAACCCACGCAGGCACAGGGAGAACATGCAAACTCCAGGCAGGTAGTGTCGTGGTTGGGATTTAAACCAACAACCCTCTTGCTGCTAGGTGAAAGTGCTAACCACTATACCACTGTCCCTGCTCATTATATTTTATATGCTGTAGATTAAAAGATATGCAACTTTTCAAAGGGTCTTTTTCTGTGACCGGGACACATTTCCTATTAGTTACTGCAGAATCTGCATAAGGTGAACTTTAATTCAAATAAATATAGTATAGGTTGCAAATGGCCGGTAACAAATAAATAGTTCTTGCAGCAAAACAGAAGTATATAATGCAGGTTGTATAGGGCCAATTGGGCCGATCTTACCAGTGTCATAAAACAGAATGTGTCCATTAATTGTGGACAAGCCAATCAAGATGAGACACCCTTCTCTTGACACATTTTGCTGTAGTGTGTGGATTGCTCAAACATTTGTGCCTGAATTTAGCACTGTCAGATCCAGGAAAACAAGAGACAAAGCACCGTTTGTGCTCAATCTGCTTGGGCATAACAGGGGGGACATCAGGAATCTAATAGACACCAGCTATCTCCATGAAGAGTATCTGTCACCTGCCTAATGCTATTACATAGGGGCCTTGTGATAGCAAGTTAAATAAATAAAAATAAAAAGTGTTTAAAAAATTAAAATGTGATCAAATAAATTAAAAAAAAACATATATTTTACAGGTGCCCTGGCCCCATGCACCCAGAAACGCAAATGTGCTTGGGGCATGCACCAATGTGTACACAATAAATCTGCAACACATACTAGGTTTGTACATCTTTAACAAGTTCAAATTTGTTGGCCTCCTGGTCAGGACAGAAGGTTAGGCCAAGTTTCAATACTTCAGCCTCACTCTCTGATAGTGGGTAAGCTGACAAATTGATAACTTCGTAATGCTCCCGACCCACCTCTCCAGGGGGGTCAGGCAAAACTACTTTGGGGGCTGGTTCGGTTGTTTTAAAGGTGTAAGAGTGGTAACCGGTGCTCTTTTGTGTGTGCGGGATGCCCTGTCATAGCATCCGCATCCAATGCTGACGTTAGATCTCAGCGGGGTGGGGGAGGTATATAAGTGACTTATTGACACCGTACTTGTCTGCTGGAACAGCTTTTTTGCCTAGCCACACAACGAATACAAGTATTTGCCCGAATAGAATGTGTAAGAAGGAAGGGAGGCTATGTTGTATGTATGGGATATCCAGGTTGGAAACAATTTTTTTTTTATATCATTTTTCTATATCATTTTCTTTCCCTGTATAGACTGGCAGCTCTTGAAGGTTCAGTGAAGTCTGGTCATTCTGGCTTATGTACAATGAGGGACTGGTAAAGATTTAATGACCAAGTGACCTTTTGAAGGCTATCCAATATTGGTTGCAGGCTCTCCTTGATGTACATTTTGGGCATTTGTAAGTAAAACCAGAGAAACCATAGTTTGACAGCTTTGTGAGTAGATTTGGTAAAAGCAGATGAGGGTCTTACTTTGATACGTTGCCGTTGTAAATACAGGTTTAACCCTTAGTTTGTTGAGACCTTCTACCTCCTCCATGGGAGAGGAGTTTTTCATCTAGTTCCCCATTAAAGTCCCATTAATACCTCCTCTGGTATATGGGCCCCCTAGTCCGACTGGTCCATGGGTCCCCTGTGACAGACTTACCTTCATCATTTAATAGTCTCTAGAGCTCTACACCACCACAGGTATAGAGTCGATTCTAAATCTTCACATGATTGATCAAGTGCCACTTATTTTGTTTATTTTATTTGCATTTATATATATGCTGCTTTCTCAGTATTCACTATTCATTGTATTTCTTATTTGCTTATTAGTAAACATTGTCCAAAAATTCTTCATGCGTTTCCCTGAAGAAGCCATTTCGATGAAACCAGTAGGAAACAAAAACACAGTGAATGATGCTCCCTTTTTACACCAAACATCTGTCTGTATAATAATGCTTTTATATATATGTTTTGAGAAATAAATGTTTACATTTTTATATACATGTATTTGCTATTTTGTGTCTGAGCACCGTAAAAGTCCCACACTCCATGTCCTTTTGTTTCTCTATTAAATTGTTTAATTTCATGCATATTTAACATACACATTGAAAATAAAACATTAAATGCTTACACAGCTGCAGCTATAAGATATAAGATAATTTAATAAACAGCAAAATAAAGAAATCAGTGGGCACAAGTGCACAGCGTTATGGAAGAAAAAGAATAATTGTTATAGGCAATGACAAAAATAAAATTGTAACAAAGCAGCCAAGGTAAAAGTGAATGTGAAAATTGATAAACCTTCAAATATCAAGGAGTTAATCCAAATAATACTTCCCTTTCATGGAAAGGCAAACATATACAGCTGAGCAACAAAGGAAATACAATATGATATTGACAGAAGTAGTTCAAAGGACACGAGTTACTCATAGGACATAGACTATAAGACTGTGTCTACATCAAAAAATATTGTGAGAATAAATCCAGCCTGCCCTGCAATTTCTGGGAAGAGTTATGAATTTAAAAGCATATTCTGCTCTCTAAAGTGTCTTGTTCCCACTGAAATAGCAAACAGTGGCTCTCACAATATTAGAGAAGGGGTTTACTCCCCTAATCTTGAGGCAAGTTCACAAATATCACTTTAATGTGACATCTTCTATTTGTTGCCTTTTCTGGTATTTACGAAAATCAACAGAGATCACAGTACTTTCTCTGCATAAGGGCTCTGTCCAGGATCAGCATATACCGTATTTATCGGTGTATAACAAGCACCGGCGTATAACACGCACCTCATTTTAAAAAGGAAATTTCAGGAAAAAAAAATTAAATTTCAAATAAAGAACTTTAAAGCAAAATAAGGGTAGCTCAGAACTTTTTTTTATTAATATTATTAACACTATTAAGATTATCAAATAAGTCTGCCGGGGGGGGAGTAAAGAAACACTGCCTGGTAGGGAGACAAACACTAGCCATCAGCAGTGTTTCTTTGCTCCCCCCCTGGCAGACTTCTTTTAATACTCTGGTCCCCTTTAAAATCAATGTACACAGCAGGGAGGGGGGTCAGCTGGTGTATGTAGTAGTCTCTTGCTCCCCCTTGCTCTGTCAGGCAGTGTCTAATCTTTGCGTGCAGTATCGTACTTGTCACATTCTTTACATTCCTTAAATGCCATTCCCTAAATGCCTTTACCTCAGTGAAACTCTCGCCGAGTAACTCTCGCGATGAATGCAGAGCCGTTGTCGTGGTTACGCTCAGACGGCCACGAGATTTACTGGTGTGACGTATCCCTGTAGCAGGAAGGAGGAAGGAGGAAGGCTGCTCTGGAGGTCAGACTGTAATGCCGATGTAACATTACACCGCACCATTCAAGAATTCCACTTGCTTATATAAATGATACATTCCAGTGTAGCAGAGGAAGGCTGCCGGGGACTGCAATGCGCGCCGATCACATCCATTCGCGCTGCTGTGCGGTATTTACTATGGGTCATTAACATTATATCGGCGTATAACACGCACACATCATTTGCCCCCTATTTGCAGGAAGAAAAAGTGCGTGTTATACACCGATAAATACGGTACTTCCAGGACTGAGATGCAGGTTCATGGATGACCATGAAATGACAAATGGTGTGTTACCTGTAAGTTACATTTTGAGATTTAATTTATCTCAGATATGATTTGGGTTAATGAGGGTTCTTTGACCCTGAGTGAAAGCTTTAACGTAACAAATGCATTGGTAAATAGCAAGGAGGCCTAAACTTTTACACAGTCTATCTATAGTACAGAAAAGTGAAAAAAAAAATCATAGGTTAAATTAAAGAATACAGAGCCTAATATTTGAAACCATTGATGTACAAACATTAAGACAGACAACATATAGGACAAGCATGTATACATATAAGTGCTAGGAGATGTCTTGATATTTACCAGTGGTATAATGTGATATGGGGCCCCTGTTCAGGTGCATGTCTCCTTCCGACTTCCCTGTTTAAAGCTTAAATTAATGTACACCTATCGCTCATAGACTTACATAGGGCCATCCAGATTGGTGAAGCTATCTTACCCCTCACCTCCCTCCGAGCATATCTCATCCAGGATTGGACAATTTCCCCATCCCCTAGCTTTAGCATAACTCCCCCCTTGATAGCACCTCCTCTCTAAGGGGGGGGGGGATTGATTGCCAGGTAACCTTCTCTTGAATGGGGCATTAGGTATGCAAGGTCATACCCTGGGCAAATTGTCCATTACCTAACAGATGGCCACCTTCATTGCATAACTAAAGAGAGCGTCTTTGAAGTGGAGGCAGATATAATGAAGGAGGTGTAACGGTCTAGTCTAAATTATTACCTCGGCCCCATAAAGTCTGCGAAAAGGAACTTAATCAAGGTGTTGTCCTTTCTCGCATACAAGTTTATGACGGGTAAATAGCAGAACATCTTTAGGGACACACACTTGTTTAGCCCAACCTAACATTCCTGCACTTCAAAATAAATTGGTATAATAAAGCCTGCAAACTGTGTTCACACAAATGGGTACATCAAACTATTAACAAAAACCAAAACCCAATATCTCATACCACTAAGTATATATATATATATATATATATATATATATATATATATATATTATATATATGTATATATATATATATATATATATATATATATATATATATATATATATATCTATTTACAGTTGCTAATGGAGATTACACATAAACTACTCAAGGCAACAGGTACCTCTCACAATATTATAAAAGGCATTTACTCCCCTAATGTTAAGGCACATTTACAAATATCACTTTAAGGTAACATCTTCTATTTGTTCCCTTTTCTGTGAACACGTAAATAACATGTAAGTGTAAGACATGAAGGTATTTACTAAAAACCACAGACAGTACAGTATTCTCTGCGTAAGGGTTCTGTCCAGGATCAACATATACTTCCAGGACTGAGATGCAGGCTCATGGATGACCATGAAATGGCAAAAAGTGTGTTACCCATAAGTTTTATTTTCAAGTTTAATATAGCTCAGATATGATTTGGGTTAATAAGTGTTCTTTCACCCTGAGTGAAAGCTTCAACACAACAACAGAAATGTATTGGTAATAGTACAGAAAAGGGAAAATAATCATAGGTTAAATGAACGAATACAGAGTATAATATTTAAAACATTAATATACAAATAGCAAGACAGACAACACATAGGACAAGCATGTATAAATATAGGTGCTAGGAGATGTCTTGATATTTAGCATCAGCATATACTTCCAGGACTGAGATGCAGGCTCATGGATGACAAAATCATGTGAATCCTGGTGCCTGTGTAGTTCCTGCAGCCTCTTACCTTCTGATACATTTACAGCGCTGCAGTCTGATCACTGCAGTAAAGGAGATTGAGGAAATGTATTTTTTTCTGCCTGTAGCAAACTGATGACATCATATCAGCCTAGGCAAAGCCACTGAACTGGAGAACAAGGGCTTTTAATGACAAAAGGTAAATTTGGCATATTTATATTACTGCTGTATACTGTGACATGTAAGGGGTTAATTATTCTGAGATGTTACTAAGAAGTAACTTTAAGCAGCCACCCCCAGCTAGATATAATTATTTATAAGACTGGAGAGATACATTACTTGCTTAAAGAAAAAGAGAATGCATATTGGTTTGGTACATATTTTCTTCATTAATTCTTTACAGTCAGGATAAAAATGTGTAATGTTTAAGTAATATTAGTTATTGGTATTTTGTTTTCTCCCTCTGTGGCAGCATGTAGAACTTTAAGGTTAATTTTCTTCCTGTTATCCTGTTGTTTACAGAGATGGGTAGCTCACAATGAAATGATTCACCTAGGTGAATTAGTCAAAGCATTGATTTTTTTGTTCTTACTCCTCCCATATATCTGCCTACAGAGTTAAGAGGTATTAAAACACAGAAAACTCTAAAAAAATGAAAATAAAATAAACCTCAAACATCTATAGTTTCCCTTAAGATTATAAATGCTGCTCCTCTAGACAACATGGAAAGAAGGTAGTGGTATATTTAGCATTTTAATTGATCGAGGGGGTCATTTCACACTTGTATTGGATTTTTACATTTATTCCTTTTGCAAAGTGAGGGACAAACAATAATACAAAACTTTTATGTAGATGCTTTAAAAATGCTCAAAACTGCGTAATACATATGTCTTTGTGTATTCACTCCTTATACAGTACGTGTATCTGCACTTCAAAGTCCCATTAATAGCTCCTGCACTACTCCTGAATTCAGAACAGCACTGCCACAATCATCTAGGCCAGTGATGGCGAACCTTGGCACCCCAGATGTTTTGGAACTACATTTCCCATGATGCTCATGCACTCTGCAGTGTAGTTGAGCATTATGGGAAATGTAGTTCCAAAACATCTGGGGTGACAAGGTTCGCCATCACTGATCTAGGCTGTGCCTGCTTGCACAGTGGAATGAGAAGATGTTGCAAGGGGATGTGGGTAACAGCATTCTCACTGATGATACAGAAGCCAGTAGGTTGTCAATCAGCATGTGACCACAACTAAATCTCAGGATTGGATGTACAGAATTATAAATCCATTAGCAAGCATCTCTCATATATACATGCTATCTTTAGGTATAGCTATTTTTCAGAAGTTCAGCTTCAAGAAGAATAATCTGAAACATTCATATTCCTTTGTTTTATGCAGTCTACAATAATGTATTTTCACCTTTGATTTACTATTAAAGGTCATTTTTTTTTTTTTTGGGGGGGGGGGGCATACATTAATGATCACTATGCTTTTTTAGTGGTGTAATTGTCACCACAGGACAACTTTGTAAAGTATGTAATATGCTCTAACATTTCTGTTTACTTGGACTTGCAGTTGAAAAAAAAAAAAAAATCACATAGCTGATTTTCTAAAACAGCTGCAATGTGTGCTATGTTTCTTATTGAATATACTGTACATATTAAATGTAACTTTAATGTTATTGTAATGTCTTGTTTTTTTTTCTATTAAAATAAGAAACATGTTATACTTTCCTGCTCTGTGCAGTGGTTTTGCATTTAATGTAAGGTAGGCTAATCCAGTCCTTTTTGATATTTCTTACAGCCCTTCAATGCACCCACAATATACAGTATGCAATAGATATGCCCCCCCCCCCAGCATGATTAATACATATACTAATATATTCCTCTTTTTTATTAGCAAAATTGGTGTACTATTTGTGGAAGTCAAAATTACTGAGCTCCCATCAATACCCTACACAGACCAACTCCCTGTTCAGCATATTGTGTTGACTCATATATGGTTATGACTAGGTAGGTAGGCCAGGTTCCAATGAGCCAATCCTAATATCTCACTTGCTAATGGTTATAATTTCTTTATACCTACCCTTGGGATCCAGGGTTTCTATTCCTATCTTACCACTAAATACTCTTATGCACATTTATACTTTCTCTTATTACACCACCCCCACGCATGCTCCTTCCACCAAGGCTATTATTTGTCCGCTGTTTGTTTGCAATATATGGGTGACTGCACCACTGGCACGGGAGGTCCACTGTGCGAAACTGTTCAACAACATATTATTGGTGTATTATAACTAATGATGTTTTTTGTAATTGATTATAGATAACACAGGATTTTTTCAATCACTATTTGCCCCTGAAGAAACTTGTAGCGAAACATGTCGGGCATTGATCTAGCTGTGAGCCATGTTTATAGTGATATAATCTTTGTTTCTTTCATTACCATTTTATTGTATGTTTTGTATGTATATTTTTAGCGTATGATATATGTAATATTTAATAAAGATTGTGTTATATCTTTTTAAAAATATTTGGTGTTACATTTTTGAGATACGATACCATTAAAGTCCCCCCTTTAGCCCTCAAGCACCACGTCCTTCATATGGACTTTGGTCAAAAACATATTGGGATGTAGGTATCATATGTATAGACAACATTACCAAACACAATAATTAAGTACTATATCTTTTGAACTAGTCATTTATAAGAAGTTTATTTCACATAGATATTATTCTGCCTTTATCAGTGGCAATTAGCCTACATACACTGAGAAAGTAGCGCCGATTTCCTTCCCTTATTCTTTTTTCCATGTAGTATGTGGTGACACTACTAAATTGGCTGCTCTCTCCTACATTACCTGTTTTCTATCCACTACCAACTTCCACACCTAATTTCCTAATTCCCTAACTATTATTATTACATCATTACCTTATTTGTAGTGCATTGGCCCCATATTCTACTATACATTTTTATAATTGAATGCTTAATTATATGTATTTTGATAGATGGTTTTCAGAACAGTTCAGATTCTTTTTTGGTATTCTTTCATTCCTAAAAGCGTGCAGTCTTATATAAGATTTATAAGAGCTCCTTTCTACCTTACCTTTTACCTACTATGCCTAGAAGGGCACTTCAGCTGAGTTTCAGGAATCAAAAAATTATATGAAGGTTAACAGTTGCTGCCCTGTCACTTCCTAAGGATGTATAACATTGCCTAATACCAGAAGCTTGTTTTTCTTTATTTTCCACTTAACAGTAGCATTCAGTTATTTTTTACACCGTTAAGACTGAGTATTATAAATTCCTGTTTATGCCTAATCATGATGGATGATCTTTAAACCTAATTGTGTAATAAATTACTGCACATCAACAGCCTTAACACAAATCAAGTTAACCTGCCATAAACCTAAATAATTGAAACAAAAAGAAAAAATAAAACACGTACATAAGCACATTAAAATTGCATGTAAAAGCGATCAGAAGATCCAGAGTTCAAGAAAGCTGAATTTATATGTAAATTTCAACTTTTCCTGTAAAAGTTGAGCTTAGTCAACCTAGAGGACAAGGGGAAAAGGGCAAGAACAATCACAACATTAAAGGAAAAAATACGATTTGCATATAATTTCCATGCATTTCTGGATCTTCTAACACTTTGGGCCTCTAGTTTTCATTATAGGTAATACCTTCCTATGTAATTATTATATGCTTAGATTGAATAGCCTAAATTTACTTATAGTATTACTAAACCCACAACAGTAAAATCAGTCTTTATATGCAGTAAGGCATGCTTGTTATACTCCTGTGAAAACTAAGGGGTAAATCCTTTGCATTGTGTACAAAAGGCTGTTCTATCATGTCTTCTCTGATCATCTCCTTCTTCCACTGACTCCCATATATTTCCTGATATTTACAGAGCCAGGGGACAGGCTGCACATGTTCAGCTTGGTGTGTATTGCTAGAGAGTTTTTTCTTTCTTGGGAGGGTGCATGTGTTTAGAACAGGACCAATCAGCACTAGCCAGATAGAGGGTCAGGGGTCCTGCATTTTCCTGAGACAATCATGGGAGAATGAAAACTCCTACAAGCTTTATTCAGACACTGATAGAAGTCAGACTGCTCTAAATGCTGATGAGAAAAGGTATTTAGCAGTTTATATTTACTAAAATAATTGCATTTGCATGTTTTGTATTATGTGGGAGACCAGGTATATTGAATGCAGGTTCCTGGGTTTAGTAACACTTTAAATTGTTACTAAAGGTAATTTAAAATAATAAACATGTTATATTCCCCTCCTGCTCTGTGCAATTATTTTCCACAGAGTGGCCTAAACCTCCACTTCTGGGGTCCCCCACCAATGATCTTGGCTCCTCCACTTTTGCATGTGTCCCCCATAGCAAGCCTCAGGCAGGCAGTGCTCTGAGAATGTCCAAATGGCCCTAGTGAAAGGGGACAAGCTCAGCTGTATGAAAGTATTTACAACACAAAAAGTAACCCTTGCCCGGTTGATTAAAGTGCTCAGATGAGCTAAAGACCGATTCTAGTTAATCCCTCTGAACACTCATATATATATGATTTTGAACTCAAGATCACTGTGGACATTTTTCTGAGTGGATGCTGCTGCTGAGACATATGATTTTGGAACACCTAGCTGTGCTGCTTTTATTGTATACTTAACCTATGGGCCCATGTATAATGGTATTTGATAACCTTGAACGTTGTTGGTTATTACAGAAAATACCTTACCTGTTCACATAGCTGTCTGGGGTCTTGTCATCATACCACTGCGGTTTGTCTTCTCTTTCAGCTGCCATAGGTGTCAGGTTTGCTCTCTTATTGGATCCTAAAGAAAAAGTCCAGATGAAGCTTTACACGAAACGCGTCAACTTTGTGAACCATATTATATGTGATTGGTGCAATCTTGTACAGTATACTATGTAATGTGGTACTAGCACACTTTGAGAGATGCAT
>NW_028119232.1:12500-24827 GCF_965119305.1 Pelophylax lessonae | reverse complement strand
GTGGGGTACACACTAGTAGAAAATCTGCTGACAATTCCCGTCCGAGGTAAAATCGTACGATTTTCGGCTAGTGTGTACACAACTTTCAGCAGGCGATGCCAACATTTTCCAACTAAAAAAAAACGGGACAAACACCAAAATTGTTATCGTCCGTCCCCAGCCCGACCAATTTTCCTTTAACCACTTTACCACCGGAGGATTTTGCGGTCTTCCGTCCAGGCCACTTTTTGCGATTCGGCGCTGTGCGACTTCAACTGACAATTGCGCGGTCGTGCGACGCCGTACCCAAACGAAATTTACGTCCTTTTTTTCCCACAAACAGAGCTTTCTTTTGGTGGTATTTGATCACCTGTGCGATTTTAAACTTTTTGCGCTATAAACAAAAAAAGAGCGTTTATTTTGAAAAAATAACAATATTTTTAACATTTTTTTATATGAAATTCCCCCCAAAAAAGATGTAAAAACCAATTTTTTAAAAAATTTTTGGCCAATTTGTTTTCTGCTACCTATGTTTGGTAAAAAAAAACCGCAATAAGCGTATTTTGATTGGTTTGCGCAAAAGTTATTGCGTTTACTAACAAAGGGAAAGATTTCTGTCATTTTTGGTGTTTTTTTTTTTTAACGCGTAATGGCGGCGATCTGCGATTTTTTTTGTGGGACTGCGACATTGCGGCGGACAGATCGGACCCTTGACTGACATTTTTGACACTTTTGGGGTTACCAGTGACATTACTGCAGTAATCAGTGCTATATATATGCACTGTTACTGTAAAAATGACACTGGCAGGGAAGGGGTTAATTTTATTGGAGAGGGAGGGGTTAATGTATGCCTGGTGCTTACTGACGTGTAGGGGGGGAGGTGACTGAGTGAGTCATGGACAGATCGGATGTCCAGCTATGCTGAACAGTCCGATCTGTCACTCCCTGTCACTATGGAGATCCGCCCGCTTGTGTTTACACAGGCGGGCGGATCTCCACACTAGATCCCCAGCGATCGGGGCAGAGCAGCGGCGATCGCCGCTGCTCCTCCCCTGGCCCGACTCCCGCTGTGAATGAAAACAGCGGGAGCGAGCCTCCGGCGGCGCGCAAGCGCCGCCTAGAAGGGGGAGTGTCTGACGACGTTAATACTACGTCGTCAGACGATAACGAACCACTTTGCCGCAGTACTATTACCGTACTCAGTCGGCAAGTGGTTAATGTGTATGCAGTACGTCCGCCACAAATCGGATACGAAAGACCACGCATGATCTGAAGTTGCTGATGACCCAGAAGTCTAGGTACAAACGTCCCAAAAAAAAAAAATCAGACGAGAAATTTTGTGAACATTATGCACTAAAAACGGTTATGACTGCTGAGCATGAGAGAGAAAAATTGGAGGATATTTCGTCCGATTTTTGTAAAGTGTGTACGAGCCTTAAAGCAGTTGTATACTCATGAAAAAACAAACCCTGTAAGACAAAGGCATAATGAACTAGTATGCATCGCATACTAGCTCATTATGAATTATTTACCTTAGAACGAAGCCCCGGTACGGTCGTCTGGACAACGCTGAGGGAGCTGACATGCTCCCTCGGCGTCTCTTCCTGGTTCGGCGAGTTTCACTTTCCGGCGAGGACCTCTGAAGGTCTGCTGGACCTTCAGAGCGCATGCGCCGCAGACGTCAGCGCCTGCATGCAGGTTTAACATCTACTAAACCGTGCAGGTTTAGGAGATATTAATTGTATCTACAGGTGAGCCTTATTATAGGCTTACCTGTAGGTAAAAGTCATATAGCAGAGTATACTACTGCTTTAAGGCTACCTTTTTCCAGCAGCCATGTAGCAAATACCCTCAGGATACAAAAAAAAGGGTTACCTCACACAATAATGTTTGATAAATTTGTTTATACACCGGCTTAAACAACAGCAAAAAAAGATGAAAAATGATAATGTAGGCAAAGAAAAAAGCCGTTTTATTCTGTAATGATTGTAGTGCCCGTGGGTAGCGAGAAGATAAACAGAGTAGCTGTGATAGTCACATGTCCACAAAGCCTTGGCCATATAGTGTATGTGAATTTTGTTGTGATATAAATAACGAGCATCTTCAGAATCTGTTTTACTATAACCATAAAGAACACTAGGATTTGTGAGAAGACTGGACTAATGCCTAATACACAAGATGATAAAATCGGATGTAAAATACCACTTTCAAATGTGCGATAATCTGAGCGTTAGTACACAGCTTTCGGAGCCGATCATGATGGTTCATGTGAAATCACTCAAATTTTTCGATACCAGAACGATTTTAATTTAATCAGTACAGTATTCTTCCAAGAAAATCAGAAGACCGACACCACACATGCCCGAAAAACCAAAGAATACGTTACAATACAATGCAAGGCATAATGTCACTTCTGAAGTTGTAATCTGCCGTATGAGAATTTTCATAACTTAAGTAACCTCTTCGTTTTTGATATGAGACTAGCATACAAAAAAAAGATCATTTGTCTGATATTCTCATCATGTGTACAAGGCTTTAGAGGAGTAGAGATGTCTAAGTTCTACAGTGGTAATCTGTACAGCAGCTTCTCTAAACATCAATATACAAATCTCACATTTAATACAAAGAAATAGCAAAAAAATCGAATATAATCTTCCTAAGGCTAAGTTCACACTGGCATTAAAAGCAGGCATTTGAGAGGCTTTACAAAAACATCTCACCAAAAGCCTGTGCACAAGATACAATAGACAGCACACAGTGCTGTTCACACTTTAAAGAGGAAGTAAACTCTTGAAAACTTTTTTTCTTTTTTTTCCCCCTGCAAAGTAAATGCATAATGTGCTAGTATGCATGACATACTAGCACATTATGTGACACTTACATGCAACGAAGCCAGCGTTGTTCCTGCTGCCGGTGGCATCCATCTTCACCCGTCTTCTTCCCGGTCTGCGGACTCCGGCTGTATTACTGGCCAGAGCCACGTGACGCCACCAGTCACGGCACAGGGCTCTATAGAAACAGCACGGGCAACCGTTTCTTCAGAGCGCTTGCTCCGATGACGTCATTGGCTGCATGCATTGTAAATATCTCCTAAACCGTGAAAGTTTAGGACAGGGCTTGACAAATTTGCCTGAAATCTAGGAGCCAGCTAAAAAAGTTAGGAGCCAGTTTTTTTTTTTTTTTAAACTAACAACCAAGCTTTATTTAATAAAACGGATACTACATTTACACATAAATACGACTAGAACCCCACTCTCCTCTATAGCGCAATTGGATGGAAACGGACTGTCTGTCTCTTTCCATCCGATGCCATCTGATCCGATCCACGGGATGGATAGAAAATAGAACCACCATCTGTCTGTTTTTGGCGGACAAGATCAGATGGCGGCAGATTACTGCTCCATAGAGGAGAATGAAGGGTCCGATCAGGTCTGCCTGAAAAACTGACAGGCGGACCTGATCAGACAGCCCGTGTGAAAGGGGCCTTTGGCTGTGGCATGGCGATGAGGGAAAAAAAAAAAGATTTTATTTATATATATATATATATATATATATATATATATATATATATATATATATATATATATATATATATATATATCATTTTTTTTAATTAATAATAATAATTGAAAAAAAAGAAAAAAATTATTATTTATTTTTTTTAAATGTAAAAAATAAATTAATAATAATAACCACACTCCCTGTCCACTCCCCTTTAAGCAAAGGTAACTGGACAGGGAGATGAAGCCTGCAAAAACTTCCCTCATCTCCTCTTGGGAAGGAGATGAGAATGCATTGAGAACAGGCAGTGGAAAGTCATTACTCCCGGCCACCACAAGAGGGCACCAGTTCCCCATTGGAAGCCTCTCTCATCTCACAGAAGAAGGCCGAAAAGCCAGGGCCTCAATTTTCAGACGGCGCGGAAGTCCGTGCACTCAGGGAGGAGGTGGGGGCGCAAAAGGGACAGGACACCTCCTGCAGGGCACCCCAGGTGCCAGGTCGCTAATTCTATTCGCAAATGCGACCTGGCATCGGGGTTTGTCGAGCCCTGGTTTAGGAGATATTTACAGCACATATAGGTAAGCACTAATATAGGCTTACCTATAGGTAAAAGTCATTAAAGTGGGTTTACAACCACTTTAAAAACATGAAATGTTTGTGTTGCTTCACAATTGAAGCCTTTCAACGCCTCCCATTCAAATCCATCATAACGCTTCGCAAATGCTCTGGCAGGCAGGTGCGGTTGCGAGGCATTGGGATTAGTTAATTTACTGTAATGGAATAGCCATTTGTGGAGCGGTTTAAAAAAAACCTTAATGATCATCAAACGCTTCAAAACTACCCCTAGGGCAGTGATGGTGAACCTTGGCATTCCAGATGTTTTGGAACTACATTTCCCATGGTGCTCATGCACTCTACAGTGTAGTTGAGTATCATGGGAAATGAAGTTCCAAAACAACTGGGGTGCCAAGGTTCGCCATCACTGCCCTAGGACATTTGCGGAGCATTTTTAACTCATCATTAATGTTTGTAAAACGCCAGTCTTATGCCAATACTAAAGCTCATTTACGCGAGTCTAACGCCCATACTATCTCCATAGGAGCATTTGTTAAGCGTTAGAAATTTAGTCAAGTGTGAACAAGCTCTAAATGTTTTTAATGGTTTCTAACGTTAAGGTTCTCTTTAACCACTTGCCGATCGTCCACCGCAGATATACTGTGGCAGGCTGGCTCGGCTATGCAAAGCGCTGTACCTGTAAGGCGATTCACAGGAGCGCTCCTGGGGGCACGCCCACGCCCATTAGGCAGCGGGGAAGCCAATCCATGGGGCCGGCGGCTGCGATTGCCACCGGGCACCTGCGATCACTCCCTCTGGAGAGAGAACGACAGTCTGCTGTTATACACAGGTCTAGGATCTCAGGTCTCTGTGTTGATTCCCTCCTCCATCCAGTTAGAAAACACTCCCCTAGGCTCAAACTTAACCCTTTAATCGCCCCTGGGTTAACCTCTGCCAATGTCATTATAACAGTAGCAGTGCATATTTTTAGCACTGATTACTGTAGTAATGTCACTGGTCCCCCCAAAAGTGTCAAAAATGTCAGCGGTCCGATCTGTCCACCGCAATGTCACAGTCCCGCTAAAAAGTGCTGATCGCCACCATTTTTAAATTAATTTTTTGGGGAATGTTCTACAGTAGAAAGTGAAAAATACTGTTTTTTTTTTTTTTTCAGAATTGTTGCTGCTTTTTTGATTATAGCTCAAAAAATAAAAATCGCACAGGTGATCAAATACTACCAAAATAAAGATGTAATTGTGGGAAAAAAAGGACATACATTTTTCTAGGGTACAGAGTGGCACGTCCGCGCAATTGTCAGTTAAAGTAATGCAGTGCTGAATCGCAAAAAATGGCCTGGTCATTAAGGGAGCAAATCCTTCCGGTCCAGAAGCGGTTAAAGCTTTTGGCATTTCTTATTTGTTTCGCCAGCCCTGCATTCGAACTTCTATCCTATGCAAATTTTGACAAGAGCATGCTTGGTTGCACTCTGAACCACCTCCTGCTCTTGTTATTTGTTGGTTTAAAAGGGAGGTGCCAGGGGCTGAAGGAGGTGGGCCAGCATGCATTACTAAAAAGGCATAACAAAATCACCTGGTTTGGTGTGAATACAGTATTCTGGACATAATCTGCAGGTCCTTATAGGGATTTGGAGGTGTCATTTCTAGCGTTAATACTGCTTTTGGTGCCTATATTAAGCATTTGCACAAGTACTTGTGCAAATGCTCTAATACTAAAACCAATACCTTCATGTCCGTAGACTGTAACCGCCATCTTTAAAACCGGTTCACATATGTGCGGGGCCAGTTTCAGTGCGATTTGTAAAAAGAGCCTGGTGCAATTTCATTCAGTGGTTCAGGTGCTGTTCAAAATGCAATAAAAAATATAATAATAATTAAGTTATAGAATAAACAGAACCACAAGGTTTATTTAGTATTCGATTAGTATATTAGCTAAATTAATAATGTGTCACATGACACTAAAAATCAGTAATTGGTATCGGCAAGTACTTGAGGAAAAAGTATCGGTACTCGGTCTTAAAAAAGTGGTATTGGTGCATCCCTAGTCCTTTTTCTAAGGTCTGATGGTGATTGGATTACAAGAGCCCACAGATTTACATAACTCCCCATGACTTAATGAATGCTGTCTCTGTACCCCTTATAGTGAATGACTTGCAGTGTTGTTAATAAATACACTACATTGTCAAAAGTATTGGGACACCTGCCTTTACACACACTTGAACTTTAATGGCATCTCAGTCTTAGTCTGTTGGGTTCAATATTGAGTTGGCCCATCCTTTGCAGCTATAACAGCTTCAACTCTTCTGGGAAGGCTGTTCTCAAGGTTTAGGGTTGTGTCTATGGGAATGTTTGACCATTCTTCCAGAAGCGCATTTGTGAGGTAAGGCACTGATGTTGCAGAGAAGGCCTGGCTTGCAGTCTCCGCTCTAATTTATCCCAAAGGTGTTCTGTTGGGTTGAAGTCAGGACTCTTTGCAGATCAGTCAAGTTCCTTCACTCCAAACTCCCTCATCCATTTCTATTTGGACCTTGCTTTGTGCACTGGTGCGCAGTCATGTTTGAACAGGAAGGGGCCATCCCCAAACTGTTCCCACTAAGCTGGTAGCATGAAATCCTCCCAAATGTCTTTGTATGCTGACGCCTTAAGAGTTCCCTTCACTGGAACTAAGAAGCCAAGCCCAGCGCCTGAAAAACAATCCCACACCATAATCCGCCCCCCCCCCCTTCCACCAAATGATTTGGACCAGTGCACAAAGCAAGGTCCTTAAAGACATGGATGAGCGAGGGTATGCATAGGTGATACTCTTGAAAAATGCTCCCATGACCCTAATATAGACCTATAGATTGATGTTTGTCCTTTTTAACACAACTATCTTTTGATAATATGAAAGTCATTAATTTAGCTCTATAGTGTAGCCAGCTCCATTTGTTTGTGGGTTTAAAATATATTTTCTGCATGTATTTGCAATACACTAGCTAATCCTTACTGTCATTTGTCTTTTTAAAACATAACATTGTTGTTGCCAACCCACATAATGCGTGCTTATTAAAGGTCTGTCTGAACTATGTGCCTCAGTGTGATACATCTGTGCTAATATGTTCTGTCCTTAGCCGTAAGCTTGAACGCTTGACTTACATAGGCCCCTGAGTTGGGCCTTTGCAATTAACATTGGCGATCATTATAATGAAATCACATTGTCATGTTTTTTTTAATTTTCTTGTGACTTTGTTTTAAGACGGAATTGGAGAATATTGAAGTGACACAGGGTATGTCATCTGAGACAGCGGTGACGTTCCTCAGCCGTCTCATGGCCATGGTGGATGTCCTGGTTTTTGCCAGTTCCCTGAATTTCAGTGAGATTGAAGCAGAGAAGAACATGTCATCTGGTGGCTTAATGCGACAGTGCCTGAGGCTTGGTAAGTTCATGCTGTATAGTGCAGATGGTGTCTGGTAACCCTTGCTGTGCAGAAGGAGAGTGAGCAGCCTCCTACACGGTGTTCATGGCCTCCTTCTCTATTATGGAAAGAGTTAAAGTTCCTTGCCTGTACGAATACATTGCTGCATTTCACTATGGGAAGGTTTTGACCTAGTTCTAGATCTGCCTTGATATTATATATTTATAAATCACCTACTGTGCAGCCTTATTATACAGAGCTGAACAATGTGATGAATTCAGGACTTGCAGTCCCCAGTAGGGTCTTCAGAGAGGTTTTATAAATGTATTCTGTGAAAACTAAATGTATTTATTTTATAGAAAATCCATTCTTGGTGCAGTCACAGCTTATCAAAACTTAGCATGAACTTGTCACAGTGAATTAACCTTTTCTGGATTGACAGAACGTGGTAAAAAAATAGGCATTTGTTATAAGAATGGCTAATTTTTAACTTGCTTTGCGGCCGTATTCATTTGCTGCAATGAGCCCAAGCCAAATATAGAGGAACTGGAAGATTACTATTATAAATGTCTAAATTACATGTTCGTAATTAAAGAGCCAGGCCACCCTAAACTGATATCTAGGTTTTGGGTAGATCCCAACAGTTTCTTTTTTTCCTGCGGCTCCCTGCCTCAATGCCACACGGATAAAAGGCATTTTTGACACCATCCCCTGAAAAAGGTAATTTTTTCATTGAACATTTTGTCTGGCCAAAGTGATGTTTGCTTGATATTTTCTGGACTGTCCCTGGTTCCTAAACAGAATTTGGAGGGGGGGGGGGGGGCACTGTTGCTTAGAAAAAGAGCCAAAAATGCTGTGGAGAGGCTAGAGTAAAAAATTAATCCACTGTTCAGTAATTCAGTCTTATTCCTTTGTTAGTAAAAACATAGGTAATTGAGCTTCAGTGAGGTTTTATTTGGATTTAAGCCCAGATGCATATAAAGCTACTCCACTCTAATCACCAGACCCCGTGTTACAGTTGAATTGGCTCTTATGAATCAAACAAATACTTCGGACAGCTTAAGGCCCCTTTCACACTGACGGAGTCCACCAGCGGATATGCCTGTTAAGCAGGAGATCTCTCTGGTGATCCTCGCTGAGCAGGTGGATGACAGGACATAGCCCGCTGTCCTCTATGGGCTGTTGGATGGAAGCAAGACCGCCTGCCCATTTCCATCCAACTGTAATCTGAACCCATCCACCGAATAGATAGGGAACGGATCCCCATCCTTCTCTTTTTAGCGGACAGGATTGAATCAGGTCAGATGTCGGCAGGTGTCATCGGACACGTCTGCTGACATCCACCACTCTTTAGAGGCTAATGGATGGTCCAGTTGGGTCTACCTGAAAAACTGACAATCGGTGTGAAAGGGGCCTAAGGCTGCATTCACACCTGAGCAGAGCAATTTTCAGGAGATTTTTAAATTTAGCTTTTTTGAGCGTTTTTTCAAGTGTATACAGGCATTTTTAAAAGAGTATTACAGGCGTTTTAAATGTGTATTCAAGCTTCAGGCTTTTTGTTTGAGCCAATGGAAATCACTAGGGGGAGGAGATCAGTTAATATAGACAAAAAAAAGCCTGAAAAAGCTTGAATTAAGTGTTTTCAGGTGTTCCCTTTGAAGTCTTTGGGGCCAAAATTGCTCAGTTCTGCCTGAAAAAGTAGTTGATGCCCTTTTTGGAGCAATAGGAGCTCAGCTACAAGCGGCAGGACACTCAAATGTGAATTAAGGCTATTAAAAACAATTGGTTTTGGCTTGAGTGTTTTTGAGCTACAAGCTGCAAAATGCTCAGGTGTTAACAGGGCCTCAGATCCACTTTTTTTTTTTTTTTCTTTTAAGGCCTGATGCATACAGGGTGTTTTTCCCCAGTCATCCTCCAGGACAGTCACATGAGAGAGAGATAGGCTCCTCCTTTTTGCAGAAACACAAGCACACACAAGTTTTAAAAGGCTGCCCTAAGCTTGCCCCCTTCAGTTCTTGTGTTTCCTGCATCCTGGAAACACCGGCACTGGAGGGGAGCATACATCCCCAGTTTATTTTTAGCCTTTTTTTTTTTTGTCAGGGCAGGCATCCCTGGATACCTCCTTTACTCCCCCTGTGCCCAGGCTGACGAGGCAGTCAGTCACAGGTATCCTGGTAGGGAAGGGGGACCCGAGCAGTACAGGATTCCAGGCTAAACTCCCAATGAACCGGAAACCCCCTGTACACTCCTGCATCAGGTATGTGGACAAGAGAGGGATTCTGCCTTTTTTTCTCCCCACCCTTACTTTAGGTTAAGCTAAGGATGGGGGAAGAGCCTAGAGAAAGACTCACTGTGCGGCGACCAGGAGTTCCTGTGTCAGGCTGCATGTTCCCGCCAGATCCTAGCCATTAGGCAGACTCGTGGGGGAGGAAGGGACATCAGGGGTTTCCTCTTTCCCCCACAGCATGCCAACACTGCTGGTCTGCCTCCCGAAGTGTTCATTCTGATCATGCCTGTCGGGGGTAGATCGTATGTCAGCAAGATGGCGCTACCACAGGAAGTTTTGAGACGGCCTACTTCAGGCAGGGCCACAGGCCTGAAAATAGCGACAAGGGGGCAGGACAGAGGTGGTTGGAGCCTCTAAGGTCACATTAAAAGCGCCCATTCAGAACAATGGTGGCGGCGGTGGACACGGGAGGAAGGCCACAGGGGCAGCAGCGGGCTGAGCTGACTCTCTCCCTCTCTCTTTCTCTCTGCTGTTGTCTCCTCTTCAGCCCAAAACCCAGAAGTCAGTAGATGATAGTCAAAGTGTAAAGATAAATAAAGATTCCATCAGACAGAGATAAATTACTTTGCCACAGATGCATTAAGAAAATCGTTAATGAGGAGAAAAAGCCTCTGGCAAAGGACTTTCTCAATTTCAAAAAAGAGATGAGATTCACGCTTAAATCGCTACAAAGGGTCTATGACAAGATGAGAGGAGGAACAACCATCAACCTCTTCTCCGATCCCCAGCACGGCAGAAAGAAAAACCTAGGAAACCTCCCCCACAGCCACAGTTGAATTCCTCAAGTTAGGATTCTGAGGAAGGAGGAGAACTCCTATACCAGGAAAGCTCTGACTCTGATGACGAGTCAGGCATGATCGAATCACAGAAAATCTCAAAACATCTTTTTCCTGCAGAAGAAACCGAGGAGCTTTTAAAAGCAATCTATGTAATCAAATAGGTCAGGGACACAAAATAGAATTTAAATTGAGACCTCATACCAAGTTCAGAACCACAACGGTTCCACCCCTCCTCACAGCAAGGCATACCCATGAAGAAAGCAATCAGGGAATTGCTGAAGGAAAAATTGATAACAGAGATATATCTGTATCATCACACATTGGGATTCTACTCCCATGTGTTTCTGAGGGCAAAACCCTCCGGTAGACACCGTTTAATCCTGAACTTGGAAAACCTGAACAGGACAACCCTCTACAGAAAGTTCAAATTGGAGACAATCTTTTGGGTAAGTTACTCCAAGAAACCGCTTTTCTAGTAGCCCTCTACCTAAAGGACGCCTACCTTCTTGTCCCAATTCATACCAGACACTTATAAGAACAACACGCGACCTTCTCTCATTGGTGGAAGTTCACTTGCTATCGCTGACAGTGGTACACATCAAGGGTACGTACAATACCCTAGCTGATCTCTTGAGCCAAAAACAGCTGGACCCAGCAGAATGGGAACTGAACCACAGAATTTTTTTTCGATACTTACCTCGAAGTGGAGCCTTCCAGAGGTCAACCTTTTTCCCATGGCAAAAAACAAGAAGGTGACAAAGTATTTTTCCCTAAAAAGAGAGGAAGACTCCCTAGGGGTAGATTCCCTAGGGTTCCTGTGGAGGTTCAACCTAGGTTATGCCTTTCCTTCGTTACAAATTCTTCCCTGGACAGTTAGGAAGATTTGTATGAAGACGGTAAGGGTGATTCTACTAGTACCCTTTTTTCCAAAGAGATCTTGGTTTACGGCACTAAAAAAGATGGCAGAAGAAGACCCTTGGACTTTACCGAACCAAAGCAACCTACTGCTGCAGTCAGGAGCGTGCCACCCACAATTTCAAACTTTGAAATTGACAGTGTGGATCTTGAACGGCGCATTTTACTGAACAAGGGTCTTTCTGCTAAAGTAGTGGAGACTCTCCTACAAAGCAGAAAACCAATACCGAGGAAGATTTACGGGTAGGTCTGGAAAAATAATGCAGCAAATATGCTACCCAAAAACAGAGACTTGCAAGACGTGGGCACGGTGTTGGATTTTCTTCTTGAAGGGGCTGAAGCCGGCTTATCGGTAAGCACGCTCAGAGTGCACACTTTGCCACTTTGGATACACAGCTTACGAGAACGCTCTAGTCAAACGGTTATTCAAGTCCATCTCCAAAGCATTAGGATAGCTCCATGGGATATTTCCCAGGTGCTCAGGGCTCTATCTTGTGTGTGCTTGTGTTTCTTGCTGGAGGTGGAGCCCATCTCTCTCTCATGTGACCGTCCTGGAGAATTCCTGGGAAAAGAGTTATTGGTAATAACTGTAGCTTTTCCTCCCTTTGACACCTGGGAAGGAAAAAGCAGCGGAAAAAAACATGCCTAAAGCTGCCTTTTGCAAAAGTGTTTGGTCATGTCAAGCTTTTGGGCATTCATTCAATTGTTCAGAATATTAATTTATTCTAACCATTTGAATGAATAAATGCTCAAGCATTAAACACGTCTAGCTCGTTTAGACGTGTCTAGCAGTTTTTTGTCTTCTAAACTCCTGTGTGTGCAATGACCTATAGGCTCACATAGAGCGGCATTAGAGGTAGAAAAAATGACAAACGTCTCCGACAGCCACGTTTTTAAAG
>NW_028119232.1:0-7500 GCF_965119305.1 Pelophylax lessonae | reverse complement strand
GCCACTCTGCGATCGGCGGGGGAGAGGGAGAAAGTCAGGCAGCTTGTGTAAACAAGCTGCCTGTCATTCTCCTCTCTGTATGAGAGATGATCACATGGATCTACTATGTAGATCCATTGATCACTCTGCATACAGTTGAAGCCACAGCCAATCACAGTTAGAATCACGCCCCTAGGGACACACACAGCCCCTCCCTCTCAAATAAAGTTAACCCCTTCACTACCAGTGTATTTTTACAGTAACAGTGCATATATATAGCACTGATTACTGTAGAAATGTCACTGGTAACCCCAAAAGTGTCACAAATGTCAGTCAAGGGTCCGATCTGTCCGCCGCAATGTCGCAGTACCGCAAAAAAATCGCAGATCGCCGCCATTACGCGTTAAAAAAAAAACAACAAAAATGACAAAAATCTTTCCCTTTGTTAGTAAACGCAATAACTTTTGCGCAAACCAATCAAAATACGCTTTTTGCGATTTTTTTTACCAAACATAGGTAGCATAAAACAAATTGGCCGAAAATATTAAAAAATTTTGATTTTTACATTTTTTTTGGGGGGAATTTCATATAAAAAAAAAGGGAAAAATATTGCTATTTTTGCAAAATTTACGCTCTTTTTTTGTTTATAGCGCGTGATCAAAAAATCGCACAGGTGATCAAATACTGCCAAAAGAAAGCTCTGTTTGTGGGAAAAAAAGGACGCCAAATTCGTTTAGGTACAGCGTCGCACGACCGCGCAATTGTCCGTTAAAGTCACGCAGTGCCGAATCGCAAAATACCCTCTGGTCGTTTAGCAGCCAAATCCTCCGGGGCTTAAGTGGTTAAGGGCAGGGACTGATGTGACTGTACAATATATATTTAAAGCGCTGCATAAATTGTTGGCGCTGAGGTTATATATATAACTGTTATATATACATATATATATATAACTGTTATATATAAAATTACTGTTTTGGAAACCCCCTTCTGTTCCTAATGTTCCCTTAGATTAGAGGAGATGCAGTGTGTGATGTTTTGGCTGACACATATTATAGACTCTGCCTTCCTGTATACGAACAGCATTCTATAGGTAGGCAGAGTTTAGGAGATGGGAACACAGTGTGGTAACTAATGCCCCATTTTCACTGAGCTTTCTGGTACGGTTCGGTACGGTACGCTATTTATGCCGTTTCCATTGTGAATGGTACCCTAATTCCGAACCGTACCGTACCACTTTTTTAGGACCCTTTCGTTGGGGTACCAAGCACATTAGTACCGTACCAACAGGGTGGAGCTACACTCTGCAGAACTTTGGTTGGTTGACAAAGAATCGTCTATCACAGCTTTCCTGCTACACCACGCCTATCATGAAAGGGTACTATTGGCAGTGGAAACGCAAGGTGTACCGTTCCGAACCGTACCGTACCGAACCGTACCGTGCCGTACCATACCACTCAGTGGAAATGAGGCATAAGGTGTCCAGATGCCACGGGCAGTACACATTTCTTCTGTAGCCAGCACTTTCTTATACTTTACACTAAGGCTCCATTTACATTAGCGCGTTTTCAAAGTCACATGATTTCCAGTGCGACTTTCGAATACAACTTTTGGTGCAACTTTGATCCAACTTTGCATTCTCTGGACCAAAGTTGCACCAAAGTAGTGCAGGCACCTTTTCAAAATCGATGCAACTTTAAGTTGCACCAATCTGAACAGGTGCCATTGCAAACAGTTAGAAAAAGGGGCACTTATCCTTTAAATACGGTTCTTGGAAGTTTTGCAACTAA
The DNA here is from genome assembly GCF_965119305.1 of Pelophylax lessonae. Classification (NCBI taxonomy): domain Eukaryota; kingdom Metazoa; phylum Chordata; class Amphibia; order Anura; family Ranidae; genus Pelophylax; species Pelophylax lessonae. The sequence continues at coordinate 5,734 of NW_028119232.1, read as the reverse complement.
GATCGAATAATCTTTTAGATCAAAGAAGCTTGTCATATACCCCAGAGGATTCTGATTCCGGTCTCTCTCAATTTCTGTAAAAGTAAATCATATTCGCACAGTTTCTTCAGTTTATAGTACCAAGGAAAGGGGTGAGAATCAGCAAGATCCTTACACTTTTTTTAGTTGTCCAAATAAAAAAAAATAACACATTCTTAAAAATGTATGCAATGAACACATTACATGATGATCATAAGAGAAAATGTTATTGCACAGCAGATACTCACGTGATACTCTCCCCGCACAGTGGTGACAGACAGCCTCTGCTCTACAGGCAGTGTCCTGGGAGACAGAGATGTGTAGATCATGTAACATGGCTCAAGGCAAGACAGGAAATATATCTATCTGATCAGGACTTCTCTAGACTATCTGCAGAGCACTGGAGGAAGGTGTATTGTCAAAGGTTAAACAAACTGAATTAAGTTGGATGCTAGTGGGACTTATTGAATTTGTACTATAAAGCTTTAGACACTGGTAAATGATGAAATTAAATCTTAGAAAAATACTACTGCAGTGACCTGTTTTTTTTAAATCAGAAACATACTCTGAGTGATTAAAAGCCAAGCTGGGAAGAGGCGGACGGCCAATTATCATTGAGAAGCCATTATGTTACAATTCAGTCCCTTGCGAGTAAGAGAGTACATTCCATTCCCTCAGATGGCTCTTATTGGCCTTGTGCAAACTGAACAATACCTTCTAAATAAATACCATTAAATGAAATGTTCCTAATCCCTTTTTCACCTGCTCTTGGAAGATGTGTTATACAGAAAACGTGTGGGCGTTAATAGAGCTAGAGCAGCCTTAGCGTAGGGTAAAGCCCCGTACACACGTACCGATGGTCGGCTTACAAATGTTCCTCTTTTCTCCCCGGGATGTCGGTGTCTGCTGAAAAGTGCAAAGACAGCACAAGGACAGCACAAGAATTTTGTCCGCCGACTGCAGAAGTGATGTCATGTAATGGTTAACTTTCCCTGTGTTTTCTATTTTCTGAGCATGCCCAGTCTTGCAAATCTGCGGTCTGTCGGCCGAATTGTGTACTGACAGGCGAACAATCGTCCGTTCTGGTGTCGGCATACAAATATTTTCATGTTTGCATGAAAGACTTTTGTCCGCGGATTGTGCGCAGACATCTGTCGGAGGCACCATACTAACACGCGTACAATCGGCAGATCCTTCGTCCACCGACGTTTGTATGCCGACGATCGGTACGTGTGTACGGGCCTTAACATGTGATCAAATCTTCGTCTGTGAGAGATTTACCTACTTGTTGTTCATTTTTTTTAGCAGCACACTAAATATGGGGAAAAAAATGTTGAAATGGAACATTAGAAACAAATATATTTAAAGGAAAACATTGTAAAATGTAAATATGTGCCCACAAGGCCTCCCTCTTATTTGACTGACCTGCCACATCAAGTATTTAGCTGGTAAAGGAGAATGCAGAAACCACCTGTTATAAAGGAATGGAACTGCCACTCTGATAATCCTTGTGTATGAGTCATGTAACCAAATACTGAGGCACTGGTGACATGCCTGTACACTCCCTGTACTCCATTGAAGGAACTGTACCTTTAAATGAACCCGTCACACTCAAGTATGATAAATTGGTACAACGGCTGTAAGGTGTAAATACCATATTCGCTTTAAATATAGCTATCCAGCTGCTGAGCCTGGCTGTGTGCATTGTGCTAAACTTGACTTGGGAAGAATTCAGAACTCTGCTGATGTGCCCCTCCAACATTTCTCTGTGCTTGTCTCTCAGGAAGCATACATTTTCCAAACTGGAATACGGCATACCCAGGTTTGGAGGTACCTGTGGCTTAGAAAAGGAATTTTCTGCTTCCCTAGCATCCATTATGGAACACAGGAAGTCTTTAACCTTCTGGTTATAGTGCTGTCTACAGGAGGATTGAACACTAGCCAACAAAGTAAAACTGTAGGCCAGTCCAGGATAACACCCCTCTTACTACCAGCATGTCCTAGCTTTTTTTTTTCTAGTGTCTGAGAAGGATAGATGTCTTTCTCTTCAGCATTGCTGTATTAAAAAATATATATATATTTTTTTTTTGTTAGCACATTTTTGTTTTTTTTTTTTCCCATCAAACAAGACTCGTGGCAGGTATCTGGCACTTTGGTCCTCAGAATGGCTTTTGCGTACTATATCTGGACACCCCCTGGACTGGATGTTGTGGTGTTAGCTTGAAAGTGAGGAACTGGGTTCCATGTGAGGAAATTTTTTTTTGCTGTAGAGCATGTTTCAGGTCCGTAGTCTCAGGCATTGCCTCAGTGCTAACCCTGTCTCTGAGGACTCAGTAAGTAAGCCAGTTGGGAATGCTACCTTATTTACATATGTTGGTGGGTGCCTATTCCTTGTTCCCACTGTTTTTTTCCGCAGAAGGGGGTTTATGCTTTGGAACTAGGCGTTGACATAACTTGCTAGGTGAAGAGTTGTGCGGGCTTACTTCAAGCTCTTTTTTACCGTACTTTGTTGAAGAAGTGTCTCCCTATAGCCCCTGCTGCTTGCAAAGAGCCATGTAGAACTTTGATCTGTTTTTGCTGGACCATACTTGGCTAAAAAACGTACCCATAAGGAATTGCGGTCTACTGGTTTTACTTCCAAATAAAAGGAGACCATGTCAGCACTTATCTTTGTGCTTTGAAGTCTGAGAATCAGTCTGTTTGTTCTACCAGCTCTGTTTTAAAAAAAAAAAACTTAAGGCCACAAAGACTGTCCCTTTGCACCCGCTTTTCCAATAATTTCCTTATTGACATTGGAAGCATTCTGAAAAGTTGTGCTGATTAGTCCTGTATCCATTTATTGAGGAATTTGTGCAGAAGTGGATCCGGCTTTCTCCAGCCTTTACAAGGCGCTTGCTGTTCCAGTAGAGCATTTGGATGTGTTTAAGCACTCAAATAAGTGCCTTGAATCCCCTTTGACCACTATTATATAACTGTTTTCTAAAAGCCTCTCGTTTCATTTCCCATATGTATGATGTCAGTCCATTTATGCATAGGTCACCTTGGCTAAAGTTCTGGACTGCATATACCCTCGTGTGTAAAAAAAAAAAAAAAAAAAAAAGGGCCTGGGCTCCACATGGCCTTGCCTTCATCTCTTCAGACCAGCTCTTGGTCTCTACGGAGGCTGCATATTCCTCAACAAAAGCCCAAGGAACAGTGGTAACAAACCTTTTTCATTTCTCCAGTCCCTTGACCCCCAAGTTAACCCCCCCCCCAGCTTGTCTCATAGTCCATAGTCCATCCAAATAGTCTCATACTTAATCTACCAAATCATTTTAAAAAAAAATTCTTTATATGATGGTGTACCCCCACTATCTAGAGAAGGAGAAAATTGTTAACCTTTGTGGATGCTTGGGCAGCTTGCATCTCATACACTTGGTTGCAGGAGGTGGTATCCCAGGGCTATAAACTGGAATTTCAAGCCTTGCCCCCTACTCGGGTTCTCACCTTCACTCTTATGTCAGCACATGCACCTGTGGATCCCCTACATTACCAGTTTGTGGCCCTTATCCTCAGTCTCTTCTCTGCAACTCAGGTATTCACTCTGGTGCGGGATCCAGTATTAGTCCTGCTGCATGCACTCTTGTGGCATCCCTGTTATGGGGGGATACTTTGATGGGCTCATGTTGAGTCAACAGTCGGTGAGGGCTCCTTAGGACAACATAGCTTTGACTGTCCAGCTGTTACAGTGATTTGGGTGGATCCTGAACCTTCAAAAATCATTGCTGGAACCACTAAGGCTAGAATGTTCTTTCCACAGGACAAAGTTAGGGCTCTCTGTTTTGACTTTTCCCATTCAGAAACCATCTAAATGTGTGCTTTTGCTTGAGTGTCCTCAGTCGGATGGCAGCCTGGCTAAGGGAAGTTTACTTTGTCCAGTTTCACTCTAGATATCAGCGATGCAACATTGTATGGTTGTGTGACAAGTCTATCCTCTCTCTGGACAGGCTGAATCAAGATGGCTAAAATCAACTTTGAATCAGGCTGAATCAAGATGGCTAAAATCAACTTTGAGAGACAAATAGCGGAGGATAGTAAAAAAAACCCAAAGAAATTCTTTAAATATATCAACAGCAAAAAAACTAGGGCAGAGCATATTGCACACATAATTAACGATGATGGGAGGATGGTTACAGAGGACACTGAAAAAGCAACCGTGCTGAATGCTTTTTTCTCGTCAGTCTTTACGCAGGAAAAGGAGGGGTACACTGACCATGACTGTATGGTTAGTAGTAATACACAGGACTTGCCACTATGGCTAACAGAGGGGGAAATCAGGGAAAGACTGGATAAACTTAACACAAACAAATCACCAGGCCCGGATGGCGTACATCCGAGAGTGCTCAAGGAACTCAGTATGGTTATATCTAGACCACTGTTCCTAATCTTTGCTGACAGTATTAGGACAGGAGATGTACCAGGGGATTGGAGGAAGGCTAACGTGATTCCGATATTCAAAAAGGGCCAGAGACATATCCCGGGAAATTATAGGCCTGTCAGTTTGACATCAATAGTATGTAAACTTCTGGAGGGGATGATAAGGGACTATATCGTAGAGTATGCTAAAGACAACAACATCATCAGTAGTAACCAACACGGGTTTACAAATGGGCGTTCTTGTCAAACCAATCTCTTAGCATTCTATGAGGAAGTGAGCTGTGAGCTAGATAGGGGGAGACCAGTGGATGTGGTGTACTTGGATTTCGCTAAGGCGTTTGATACAGTTTCCCACAAGCGCTTAATTTATAAAATAAGGTCTGCAGGTATCGACAGCAGGGTTTGCTCTTGGATACGGAACTGGCTAAAAGGCCGTGTCCAAAGGGTGGTAATAAACAGCGCATACTCAGACTGGGCTGAGGTAGTAAGCGGGGTGCCCCAGGGCTCAGTCCTGGGACCAACCTTGTTCAATTTATTCATAAACAGCATTGAGGACGGGATCAGTAGTTCGTTATCAATTTTTGCAGATGACACAAAATTGGCCAGGGCAATAACTGCACAGCATGAAGCAGATATCCTACAGAATGACCTGGACAAAATTACGGAGTGGGCAACGACATGGCAAATGAGGTTTAATGTGGAGAAGTGTAAGGTTTTGCACTTGGGGACCAAAAACATAAAAACACAATACATGTTAGGAGGGGAACCCTTGGGGGACTCAAAAATGGAGAAAGATCTGGGAGTCTTGGTTGATGATAGATTAGGCAACAGCATGCAATGCCAAGCGGCAGCTTCCAAAGCCAACAGAATATTAGCATGCATAAAGAAAGGGATGTATTCCAGAGATAAGACTATAATCCTTCCACTTTATAAAACTCTGGTCCGACCGCATCTGGAGTATTCTGTCCAGTTCTGGTCGCCAGTCCTCAGGAGGGATGTGTTGGAGCTGGAGAGAGTCCAGAGAAGGGCAACTAAACTAATTAGGGGATTGGAGGACCTTACCTATGAAGAGCGGCTGCAATCGCTCGATTTATTTTCCCTGGAGAAGAGACGTCTGAGAGGGGACATGATAGCAATTTATAAATATCTTAATGGGGATCTCAGCTTAGAAAAAAAGCTGTTCATTCGAAGGAATTGCATGAGGACTCGAGGACATACAATGCGATTAGAGGAGAAGCGTTTTAACCTCAGGCAACGTGGGGGGTTCTTTACTGTTAGGGCTACAAGATTGTGGAATTGT
>NW_028119233.1:0-24842 GCF_965119305.1 Pelophylax lessonae | reverse complement strand
CTGAATATGAAACATATTTTTAATATGAACGTTTTAATAAATAAATAGTTGATTTTATTTTTACGGGTTACTTGATATTATGTGCCTGTAAAGTCCGTGTTACTCTACTTTTCTTTAAATACCTGAAATTCAGTTGTCTGCGTCCTTTTGGGGAAATATTCTTTTACTTCCTGTGCCTAAGACACAGCAGGAAGGAATCTCTCTAAAGTAAGGGCCACTTCTTTCTTGTTACCAGGACAGATGCTGCTATTGGTTGTTACCTGAGCAAGCATCCCCATCAGTTGTTACAGAAACAGATGTCCCCATTGGCCATTACTGGAACAGATGTCCCCATTGGTTGTTATTTGAGCAGGTATCCCCATTGATTATTACCATAACGGATGTCCCCCTTGGTTGGTACTGGAACAGATGTCCCCCTTGGTTGGTAGTGGAACAGATGTCCCCCGTCCCCTTTGGTTGGTACCGGAACAGATGTCCCCCTTGGTTGTACTGGAACAGATGTCCCCCTTGGTTGTACTGGAACAGATGTCCCCCTTGGTTGTACTGGAACAGATGTCCCCCTTGGTTGTACTGGAACAGATGTCCCCCTTGGTTGGTACCGGAACAGATATCCCCCTTGGTTGTACTGGAACAGATGTCCCCCTTGGTTGGTAGTGGAAAAGATGTCCCCCGTTCCCCTTGGTTGGTACCGGAACAGATATCCCCTTTGGTTGCACTGGAACAGATGTCCCCCTTGGTTGGTACTGGAACAGATATCCCCCTTGGTTGTACTGGAACAGATATCCCCCTTGGTTGTACTGGAACATATATCCCCCTTGGTTGTACTGGAACATATATCCCCCTTGGTTGTACTGGAACAGATGTCCCCCTTGGTTGTACTGGAACAGATGTCCCCCTTGGTTGTACTGGAACAGATGTCCCCCTTGGTTGTACTGGAACAGATGTCCCCATTGGTTGGTACTGAAACAGGTATCCTTTGTTAGTTTTTACTGAACAGATTTTCCCATTGGTTATTACTGGGACAGGTGTCCTCATTGGTTATGTAGCAGGATTCCCAGCCATTTTGCTGGATGTGGGTCCGCCAGGGTTACCGCTAGCAACAACAGCACATTTAAGCCTGTTCTCCAAGTGTGAGCACTGAGACAAGAAACAGTCCAGTATCTTTGGGTTTTGTATTTATTTAGGAACTTGGATGGGAGAAGGGAATGAGTGGGATACTCCTCTGGCTCGACTATTCACAAAGTAATGAGACACTGAGAAAAATACCTCTTGACGCTGACTTGACGCCAGTTGGCACTTGTTAACGCTGACTTGCTGTCTGTTAACACTTAACTGACTTTGACACTCCCCGGTGACACAAAGTCCTTCATACTGCTCTCTTTAGCCCTCCTGGCTGAGGTAGCTACTTGTAAACACTGCTGCAACTCTTAACACTTCAGGGCCCACACTGGCACCCTCTTTACAGACTTCTCTTCAGGGCTTAGACTCTGACACCCCTTTCGCTAAGCCTCCTCTACTGGCTTGCTGACTCCTGGATCCCTCTGATCTTCCGGAGTGGTCCCCTATCCTAGGCAGACCCCAGGGGCAGTTTACAGTACTCATGACACTGCTTTCCTTGAAACGTCCGCCCCAACAACTCCACTTGGTCCTCAGCACACTGGATCCCTTTCTGCAGCTCAGCTCAACCTGTTGTCCTCTAGGCTGACCACCCAGGACACCTTCCCCACGCTGACAGGAGGAGAGACAGCCATCATCCTCCTCCTGGGACTCTGCTTCCCGCCAAAGACGCCCTGTCATGTGCTCCCCACAGACTTATATCTCATCCCAGGACGCATTGCGGCAGACTCTGCCCTCTGGGATAGATACAAGCCCTGGTGTGCTATTGGTCAGGTTTCCTCCACTGTCCAATGAGAGCTCCCATTGGACACAGTGGGGAGACTCTCCAAGCTCAACAGGCACACCTGGGAACACATGCCAGCCCGGCTGAACAATCAAAGCCCATCTGATAAGCGGACAAAGCCCCCTTTATAGTTTGCCTAGCACCTACCTGGGAGGGTGTTACAGTTACAGGGAACAGCCTGTGAGTATGACACCAGCTTTAACTAGCAGAACTCAGCTATGTCTGCTTAACCTCATATTCTCCCAACATGATGAACTCACACTTATTTAAAGTATAAACTTAAGGCAGATTTTATTTTTTTTTGTTTAGATTTGGATAGAGCGAAGAGGGGTTAGAACCACTGCCATGTGCTTATTGCTGTTTGTGTTGCTGTTAGGGAAAAAGAAAGGAAATTTTCCATTGGAAACACTTGTTCCCATGGCAGCTATCTAATGGGGCTTTTCCACTGCATGGAACCGAACAGTTCGGCTCGCTTTTGTGCTTTTCCACTGCTGGTACCGCATGGTACAGTGTAGGAACGGTTTGGTACGGTACGGTACGGCAGCGCTTTTCCACTGCATGGAACCGAACGGTACGTCTCTCACAAACAGTACCACCTCGATTGTGGTTCCAAGAGGTACCATACCGGTACCATATCCCACAATCCTTTGCATGCAGTCACTACTAGCCACTGATTGGTCAGAGAATCGTTGTTATCCCACCCACTTACTTTAGTACTACTTTAGTGGAAAAGCAAACCATACCAAACCGTACCGAACCGCTCCAACACCGTACCATGCAGTGGAAAACCAAACCGGGCCAAGCAGGGCAGAGTAGAGCCGAGCCGGTACTTGCAGTGGAAAAGTGCCATAAGGTGAGATTTCCCTCACATTGGAAAGATAGCCTTTCACTTCCTGATGAGACTACAGGACAAGAAGTTAGGGGAAATCTCCCTTAATGAGACACAGATGGGGAAAAAATGTTCAACCCTCCCATACTCTATTCAAAATGGAAAAAAAAAATGATTGACTTTAGATATATTTAAACAGAAACCTATAAAAATCAATAGTTTAAAGACATACACGCCTAAAAAATATTAAAATACACTGGCCTAAAACCATTAAAGCTTCCCATAACAGCAGTCACTATTTCTCCAGGAGGGGGGGGGGGGGGGGTTGGATGTCATCAGTGGTGCTGATTGTCAGTTCAGGCAGAGGTAGCCAATCGGTGCCTGCATACAGATCCTGGCCGTAGCTGTTGAGCAGCAGAAAGGTATATAGGTAGCTCCCTTGTGTTACTTTTAGTGGAGGTATGTTATGGAGGGTGGCTGGGGGGGGGGGGCTATATATAAACTGAACTGTTCCATTCCACAAGTACATAAAGATTGTGATGTCTTTATAATTCTTCATAATTCACCCCATTTACTGTTTGAAATGCACTTCTTCTTTGTACAAAATGGGAAGTCTAAACAGAAGAAATAGCTCCATATTGATATGCAAATGTTGACTTTTCGTTCAAAGTCTTCATCTCCATCTTGCACTACTCCCCCTGTTTGCTGAGCAATGACACATAACAGGAACAAGAGTATAGGGGTCCTGGACAAAGATTTTCACATGTTATCAAAATGTGGACAAAGTCATTACTTGAGTCCAATTGTCCTGTATTCAGCAGTTCACCACAAAGATGGGAATGCCCCAGGAGAGGACATTGACCCAAGCTGAGAAATCCAAGTGTAATAGGTCACAGAGAGGACCAAATGAAAAATTCCTAGGAGTCCAAAGTTTTTATTGTTAATTTGATTACAATAAGCTGGGCAAGGGAAAGCCCTCGAAATGCATTGGCTGTTCTCTCCACCTGCTTGTTGTAACCAATTGACTTTGGAGACATAATGATTTTTTCATTTGGCGCTCTCTTTGACCTATTACATAGCTGGAAGAGGAAGTGCAGAGGTGTATGACATGTGGGCTGTGATTGACAACCTGGCCTCACCTTCTCTGTGATGTTCAAGAGGCTAGATGGCAACCTCGAGAGGCTAGATGGCAACCTCGAGAGGCAATGTCCAATGGGGGATTAAATGAGTTTTCTACAATGATCAGTGCTTTTATAAATGGACTAGTTCATTTTCAGTAAAGAAAATTGTGTCTTTCAGGTGCCTGCATATATTAGGGAATTTTCACCTGGTGCCATAGTTGACACTCAGATAAAAGAATGTTTGTATGCCTCTCCATGACCTAGGGTGAGATTCCTTTGGCTAGGTTGGGTTTTCTCAACCAATCACTTTTGCCCCCCCCATAAATAGTCAGCACCTGAAACCCCAACCCACCACTTGGTCCTCCCCTCCGCCAACCTCCTTTATAGGCACAAATATACAAGTTTGCCCACTTGCAATCTGCATGTTTATAAAAAGATCATGTTAGAAAGGTGGTTTGAAGGCCAGATCACGCATGCACAGCTAGCCACTGTCTAATAGTTGTAGGCAGCTTGAGTTTAGGCCTGCTCTATATCAAGATACATGGTTTGCAAATATTATACCTTCCTGCTACTGAGTTCATAAACTGTCCATGACATCCAACAGAAAGCTCTTGTGCATGTTCTTTTCTTAATGACCATAAACTGTACTGTACCTACATCTTATAGCTGTCTGTGAAATGGTAATGACATCTTCTGATAACTCATCTCCTTAGTAATGAGTGATGAAGCAAGGAGCTTTCACTGTGAGACCTGAGAGCCGTCAACAGCTGATCTCCACGCATCATTCATGGTTCTCCCACACAAGTCTTTGATCGTGGTCTTGACAATCCGCCAAATGTAGGTCTATTCACTAAGATGGTGATGGAAGGAAAGTGCAGTAACCCATGAAGCCAATCAGAAGTCATCTCTTACCTGAGCTGACTACATTAATCTAAATATACAGTATGAAGTTATTATGGCCCGGACCAGTAATACATCTACAAATTTGAAAGAAGATAGTTGTTCTGTATGTTGTATGCTGCCGCTGTTAACACTGGCATATCTCTTCACTGATCTCCCACAAATAAGTATGTTAGATCTTATACAGATCTTGATGGTGATTTTGCTTTACTGAGTCCTCTATCCAAGTTTTTAAGCCCTGAGGAGGGAGTGGTTAAACCTCTGAAACACGTTGGATGTTGTTAATGTTTATGTTATGTGATCATAACCAATAAAGTGATTGTAAAGGCTTAGCTTTTTCAATTAAAAAAGAAAAATACACATTATAATTACCTACTGCTTACCAATGGTAATGCACAGAGTGCCACCTAACCTCCTCTTCTTGTGTCCCCCGCTCCCGCTCTGGGCTCCTCCCCTTCTGTTTCTGCCCCCCAAAGCAAGCCACTTCTATGGGGCAGATGTGCAGGCTCACTCCCGAAACGGGCTGTGCATGTCCATAGACATACACAACGTGGTTTGGCCCTGCCCCTCATTCCCCCTTGACAGGATTTGATTGACAGCAGTAGAAGCCAAGCTCCTGCTGCTGCCCCTGTGCCTGTGAGGAGAGAAAGAGAGCATCAATGCTGCTCTTGAGCACAACGCTGGATTGATAGAGGAGCCAGGTAAGTATTTAGGGGGGGGGGGCTGGGGGGAGCTGATATTGGAAGGCCTTTTACCTTAATAGCAAGAATGCATTTAGGTAAAAAACCTTATGAGCCTTTAAAAGCACATTAAAGCAATTTGAACTTATTTTGTTCTTCTCATTGCTTTTAAGGACTTATGCCCCGTACACATGTGTAGATTATCTGCAGACTTTTGTCTGCAGACTTACCTTTTCTATGTAGTGCAAGGGCCTGCCGGCTTGCATACAAATTGAAAGTGTTTAGGTTTGACCTCATATTATATGGTTTTGGTAAGTCTGCAGACAAAAGTCTGCAGATAATCTGCACGTGTGTATGGGGCATAAGACTCGATTCACACTAGAGCGACTTGTCAGGCGACTTGCCAGCCTGACAAGTCGCAGTCCATTGACTGCTACAGGACCCATTCTAATAGGAGCGACACTAGTCGCTCCGACTTAGAAAAAGGGTCCTGTACTACTTTGGGGTGACCTCGGAGCGACTTGCATAGACTTCCATTATGTGAAGTCTGTGCAAGTCACGCCGAAGTCGCGGTGCCCGGCACTGCACAAGTCGCCCCTGAAGTAGTACAGAGTCGTGCCGCCCCAGTGTGAACCAACTCTTAAAATTGAAGTCTAAGTGCCTCTTGGGCTTGTCCTTTTGGAACTGCCCTCACTTACGGTTCAATTACATGTGTGGCCTGGAGGCGGTAAAACCAATCAGTTGAGCTGTGGTTTTTAAAGCCCACCGATTGACCAACTGAACATAGACAAGCAGCTGCTCCAGGCTGTACAAATGCCATGGTTGTGTGACTGTGCTTTGCGGCAAAAATTAAACAGTATGTAGCATTTGGCGAGCATTAAAACGGCCAACCATGACCCATGCAAGTCTATGGGGCCACGCTGCAACTGTCCCGCAACGGTGTACATCGCAACCAGTTATGGTGCAGTGTTTACAAGGTTATATCAGGCAGTGAGGGCGCACAATTTTACATTCATTTAAGCCTTGTGTTTGTTTAAAGAGAAGTAGGGAATCAAGGTTTTTGCAGAATCATACTTAACTAGATGGATGTAGCATCGGTCCCCCCTCGGTTCTCAGAGTTCCATGAGCAGAGAGCTGCTGACTGTCAGTCACCAATTACGATAGATATTGGTCAGATCAGTAAAAAATTAGGCCAACAGCCCAACAATAATTGAAAAAAAGAGCAAAGGCTCCCCAAAAAAAGTCCCTTTCCCTTTTTTCCACTGTCAGTCACTAGCTCTCTGTTGTTTTGGGCCCCTTTAGTCCTGCGCCCCTCCGGGCCTGACAACCAACATTCCCCAGGGCCGTCTAACCAAATCTGCCCACTGGCTAGTCCCTCAGTGCACCCATTTTTATTTCAACATTCTTACAACTTAATATATGAAAATGAATCCAATCCAGCAAAGAGACATCTCCATATATTCATCAAAGAGACAGCCCAATCCAGCAAAAGACACCCCAATCCAGCAAAGAGATGGCCTCATATATTCAGTAAATAGACAGCCCAATCCAGTAAAGAGACATCCCTTTGGCTGCATCGGCTTACTCTGCGGCTGTCCTGCATTAGCAATTGCTAGTTACTACAGCAGCAACAACTTGATCTCTTTGGTTGGGTCTGAGCGGCCAGACCCCTCGGAATGCCTGGGCCCCCTACATGTGTATGGGCTGATGGCAGCCCTGGGGGTATTCCCTAAACCAGAAACATAGTGGAGATACAACACCATATGCAGTAATATATTACATTATTGTTCTTGGGTTTAGATATGTTTTTTTTTAAAAAGACAAGTTGATATACACTTTAGAAAAAGGCTCAGAGTGCTATACATTCAGAATAACGCACTACCATTTCTAGTGACATTAATATTTTATTACCCAGCTCTTATTTTTTTGTACTTGTCATTTCCCTGGCTTGATATAAAATGTGTCTCTGAAATAAAATTGCTCCCTTCTACAAGATAAAACAATGTAGCAGATTTTTCATTATTACCAAAAAGTTCCAGCCGCGTCTATCCACAAGCCTGGGTGTGATGACATAAAACAGAATACGCCAGCGGCTTCGTAAAATCACAACAACAAAGAATCATTGAACCCGACCCAAACTAATAACATTCAAGTTTGCTGGGGCAAACTCATTTTGTGAATTGTGTTTTTCAGTTACGCTAATTACTTTCCGTGGTTTCAATCCACCCACAAGATGTAATTGTAACTGGCAACCATGTAAATGAAGTGAACTTCTTCCCATCTATGGATACTGAATGGCTGTATAGGCCTGGCACTGCTTTCTGCTCCGGGGTCCAATCTCAGATGGATACAAAGCAAGCGGAATTTTGGCTAATGTTTTTCCGTGTTTCCTGGTTGGATGAACCACAAGAGAAAAATGTAATTGTCTTTTGTTTGCTACTTATAATGATGTTATCAGACGTGGCTAAATTTAACCGATTTATTTAAAGCCTGGCAATAGTTGGAGGATGTCAAAGCAATATGATGAAAGGGAATGATAAGAAAACTTGGGCATATTTTATAGTATTAAAAAGAATGGATGATAATACAGAGACCGTGCAGAGATTATCATATACTGTACATCAGAGCTTGACAAATGTGCTTTGAATCTAGAAGCCAGCTAAAAAAGTTAGGAGCCACTTTTTTTTTTTTTTTTTAACAAAGCTTACGGGTAGTACATGTAACATGTTCCAAAGGTGAACTTAACCTTTAATCCTTTCACAGCCAGAGCAGCCTTTTGGATTTTTTGCACATTTAAAAAAAGAATTTTAGGCCTGAAGATTACATAAAACCCCCAAACATATGTTTTCTGAAAGCAGACACCTTAGAGCACAGGTGTCAAGCACAAGACACACGGGCCGAATGAGGCCCCCCAGGCCATTTCATGTGGCCCTTGCACCTTTCCTGCAGCTGCGGCACCCCCCTTGTCTGTGACCCCCACCTTGTCTCAGTAGTCGGCAGCAGAGAGGACAGAACTCCTTTTCCAGATCCTGCACTTCTCTGTGCAACTGCAGAAAGACTCGTCTTTGACCCCCCCCTCCGCAGCAGAGAGGAGGGCAGAACTCCTCCTACAGATCTTGCACCTCTTTGTGCAGCTGCAACACCAACTTACCTCTGCCTCCCCTGGTCTCAGCATTCAGCAGACTCTGGAAGCTGACTCCAGCCCTCCTCTGGTTCTACTACAGATCCTGCACTTCTTCCCAGATCCACCTGCATCTTCTTCCTGACAGCAGCACTAGGGGTGCATTGTGATGTAAGGAAGACTCTTGACTTCTGATGGTGGGGGGGGCTCTTGACATCTCATGTGAGAGTGTAAGGGGATGTGGGGTGCTCTGGACATCTAATCTTACAGATATAACCGGCCCTTTAGAGGGCATCCATAATGCTGATGCGGCCCGTGATGAAATTGAGTTTGACATCCCTGCCTTAGAGAATAAAATAGTGGTAGTACTCATTTTTTAATGTGACGCGATATTACCGCAAAGGTACAACTTCAGAAAAAAAACACAATAAAAGTTAATTTTAAGGGGCACAAAAATGCAATAAATTACCTAAAAAAGTCCCGTATGTGATGATTTTTTTTTGGTGACAGGTTCTCTTTTATGAGACATTCAGGGTCTAAAATTGAATGTAATGCAATGCACATTGCACTGCATTACATTCTTCTCCGGCTGGGAAAACTGTCAACTGGGACCTGGAAGTGATGTCACACGTCACTTCCAGGTCAAAAACAAGAGGAGGGGAGCACATGTCCGCTCTCCTCCCTCCCATCTACCTGGCGGCACCCACTATGCTGGTCCCAGGCCCGCAGATGCGCAAACAGAGCCCGGAATACATAGGGGGAGAGGGGAGGGGGGACCGATCTGCCGATCTCCGCTGAGCAGGCGAATGACAGCTCTGTCTCCGCTCTGTGTGCAGAGACAGAGCTGTCAGATCCCTGCTGTCCTCCATGGGGAGATCAGATGAGAACGGACCGCCTGTCCGTTCTCATCCGATCCCATCCAATTCCGATACTGCAGACGGATGGAAAATAGGATTTCCGTCATCCGGATTTCACGGACAGGATTGGATCGGAGAGCAGCGAGTGTCAGCGGACATGTCACCGCTGACATCCGCTGCCCCATAGGGATGCATGGAGCATCCGATAAGGTCTGCATAAAAAACTGATAGGCGGATCGGATCGCCCATGTGAAAGGGGCCTTAGGGAAGCTGATGTAAATGGATGATCATCTGTTTACAAGAGTTTTTCAATAGAAATGCATTGATGTCTGTTTTTCATCCGACAACCGATGGATAAAAACAGACAAAAGGAATGCCTGAAAGACCCCTTTCACACAAGCTTTCCGATCAGGTCTGCTTGTCAGTTTTTCAGGCGGACCTGATCGGACACTCCATGCACCTCTATGGGGCAGCGGATGTCAGCGGTGACATGTCTGCTGACACCCGCTTCGATCCGATCCGATCCTGTCCGTGAAATCCAGACGGATGGTAACCATATTTTCCATCCATCTGGAGAATCAGATCGGATGAAAACGGACAGGCGGTCAGTTTTCATCCGATCCCCCATAGGGGAGAGCGGGGATCTGACAGCTCTGTCTCAGCACAGTGAGCGGAAAAGGACCTGTCATCCGCCTGCTCAGCAGGGATCCACAGATCAATCCCCCACTGAGCAAAACAGAGTCCGCAGGGCGGAAAGCCCATGTGAAAGGACCATTAGGGTTGCTGGTAATGCCTGTGGGGTCTGCTAGATGCCTTCTGGTCAATACTGCCTGTAGTTTATGGATGTTAAAGAGAACACTGGCTCGCTTTAAGTAGTTTAGACTGGCCAGACGAATGAGAGCTTTTTTTCCAACCGTTTGCTATGGAAAAATGTAAACTATTGCTCAATGCGTTTTAAATAAAACTGTATATGTTAAAGGAGAGGAATAAGAAATATTTACCTCTGATGCAGCTGGAATCATTTATGGACTGTAGCAATAATGTATATGGCCAAAAGACTTGGAAGCTTGCACGCAGGAACCAGTGCACCTGAATTTAGTAATTGTGTCTTTTGATCCATAGAGATCGCTGCTTGGTCATCTGCCAGGTTCATCTATAAGTACTGGCAATCACGTCTTATCTGTCACTTACTTCAACTCTTTCAGAAACCCACTTAAAGAGGAAGTTCACTTTATAAATATGAAGCAACCATATAGCAAATGCACCTTGATAAATGTTGACTTCTGTCTGCACTATATACATACCGTAGTTACATACATAGTAGGTGAGGCTGAATAAAGACAATAGTCCATCCAGTTTAACCTGTGTAGGTGTGTGAGGACGTATTCATTTCTCATACCCCTGAAGGTTTCGATCTTTGAGATGTACGTCCAAACGTCTTTTAAAGGTAGCCATACTCCCCGCATTTACTACCATTTGTGGCAGGGAATTCCACAGTCTTGTAGCCCTTACAGTAAAGAACCCCCTGCGTAGCCTAAGGCTAAATCTCTTCTCCTCTAAACGCATTGTATGACCTCTCGTCCTCATGCATTCCTTGAGACTGAATAGTTTCTTTTTCTATGCTGAGATCACCGTTGAGGTATTTGTAAATCGCTATCATGTCCCCTCTCAGGCGTCTCTTCTCCAAGGAAAATAAATCAAGCGCTTCTAAGTGCTCTTCCTAATTAAGGTCCTCTATTCCCCAAATAAGTTTTGTTGCCCTTCTCTGTACTCTATCAAGCTCCAATACATCCCTTCTGAGGAATGGCGACTAGAACTGGACAGTGAATGCTGATGTAATTTGACTTTATTCATTCCTGAGAGTGAGAGATATCACAGTTAGCGCTGGAAGTCCCTTTGTTGTTTGACTAGAACTGGACAGAATACTCCAGATGTGGTCGGACCAGAGTTTTATAAAGTGAATGGTCCATTTATCATCAACACCATGTAAATCATGGTGTCACTCAACCCTTATGCTATTTACATCTTGTGAATATGACTGGGAAACACTTCCTCTGTGCCATGAAGCAGACAAAGATGCTGTAGCACTAGCGGGCTGGGCGACACCATAAGTTGCATGGTGTCGCTGGTAATTTCAGCCATTTCAATTGCTGTTTGCTCAACAGCTGAACCTTGAACAGAAATCCAACACGCTGCTATGCATTTATGGTGGTGCATGTGTTCTAGGGCTGTTTAATGTTTACAGAGTAGTTTTAGTGTGAACTTCCTCTTTAAGGCTTGGTAAATGCTTTGTAAAAGCTTGTGGAGCCTGATTTTCTTTACATCAGAAATGATAGCAGTTTGTTTAGGCCCATAAAGTCATTTTCTGCTTTATCTGTAAGTTTACCCATTCCACTCCTAAATCTCTTGATCATTACCAGATAAATGTTTCATGTAACACAAAATGGTATTGTTCTTGCTATTCATTTGCAATAACTATTCTTTACCAATCACTGTTATCTCTCACACCCAAGCAATAAATCTGTATTACATCTCTCTGTAAGTAGATTTTAAGGCCTCATGCACACTGGATGTTTTAATAGATGCTGTTTTTGGCGTCAGACATTTTTTTTCTACAGCCAGTAAAATCCCCAGCATGTTATCCTATGTGTCCATGCACACATAGGCTGTTATCAGCAGTTTTTGGCAGGGTGTTTTCTGGCTGTAAAAAAAAAAACAGAACTAGTGGGTTTTAGGTGGCTTTTTCAGCTGTAAAAACGCTGAACCACTGTAAAGAAGCTGTAAAGAAGCTTAACCACTTGCCGACCGCCGCACAACTATCTATGTCGGCAGTCAGCCCCTCACAGGCAAAGCAACGTAGGGCTACGTCGCTAGCCTGTAAGGGTTTCGGGAGCGAGCGAGCGCGCGCCACCGGATGCGCGCTCCCGCGCGGACCCCCCCCCGACACGTGTGCCCAGCGGACCCGATGTCCGCCGGGCACTCGCGATCGTCCGTGACAGCAGGAGAAAGGCAGGCGGCTAGTGTAAACAAAGCCACCTGTCAGTCTCCCCTGTGTATGAATGGTGATCAAAAGGTTCTACATATGGTAAAAAAAAAAAAAATTGGCCTAAAATGTTAAAAAAATTTAGATTTTTACATTTTTTTGGGGGGAATTTCATATAAAAAAAATGTGAGAAATATTGTTATTTTTGCAAAATTTACGCTCTTTTTATGTTTATAGCGCATGATCAAAAAATCGCACAGGTGATCAAATACCACCAAAAGAAAGCTCTGTTTGTGGGGAAAAAAAAAGGATGCCAAATTCGTTTAGGTACAGCATCGCACGACCGTGTAATTGTCCGTTAAAATCACGCAGTGCCGAATCGCAAAATAGGCCCTGGTCAGGAAGGGGGTAAAATCTTCCGGGGCTTAAGTGGTTAAAAACGCGAAAAAAAGGCCAAAAAACACAGAAAAACACAGTTCTTTTGTGTTTATCAACGTTTTTTGAGCCATAAGCTTTTTTGGGAATATAGTTTAGCTAAAAAAAAAAGGGAAAAAATACTACAGCTGAAAAAAGCTAAAAAGCGCTAATGCAAAAAAGCTGAAAAACTCCTTCTACAGCTACAGCTTTCTACTGACCTCTAGATAACTTCCAGTGTGCATGAGGCCTAAAAGTTGTCATGGACATATTCCATCTTGTTTATAGCAATGCAGATGAATAGGGATTTGGGTTTTTACATTAGTGTGTTTCTAGCCATAACAACTCATGGGTAAAGTCCCCAAGGGACTATATCAGTGGTGGCAAACCTTGGCACCCCAGATATTTTGGAACTACATTTCCCATGATGCTCATGCACTCTGCAGAGTAGTTGAGCATCATGGGAAATGTAGTTCCAAAACATCTGGGGTGCCAAGGTTCGCCATCACTGGACTATATGAATCTATTGGTTGATTCAAGCAGCCATCATCTAGATAAAACCAAAATGTTTTTGGTGGACCGAACCTATAAGTTAAATTATAATGTAGTTGAGTATTTTCATTATTTTTCATTATTTTGTTAGCTGCTATGGTAACTGTTAACCTCAGGTGGGAAACGTAGTTCAGAACTTAAATAGAGATTAAATAGTGGACACTAAAATAAATGTTGAAGTCTAAATATGCCAATTTGTTCTATAAATTCCCATCACTATGCGTTGAATTATATCATCTGTAACTTGACACAGGGCCATCTTTATTATTAACTGGACCCTGGGCAAACATTTTCTTAAGCCCTCCCAAATCCACTTATCAACTATTCTCAGGCAGTGCAGGCTCAAAGGGCAGCTGCTTTAGGCCCCACAACAATGACTGGGCCCGGGGCAGCTGTCCCTTTTGCCCTGCCTTAAAGACGGCCCTGACTTGACATACTGTATACTATAGAACACAAGTAACGTATGCGCGTACTATGAGATTTTTATATTCTATTGAACACTGGTATTCAGCTTGTGGTGTTATGGCTGGAAGTGGTATGGCCCTCCAATACTACTTTGGTTGTCACCATAACCAACATTTAACAAAAAAGAGTTTTTCAAATATTTCTCTGAGCATAAAATCAGATCCTGAAACATTTCTATCTGTTAATGAATATAACTTGGTGCAATTTGCATGCATGTTGTTGTCTGGTGGTTTAAACGACTCTGTCCCTAGTCCAGAGCAGTGCTAATGATTTTGCATTACCATGTAATAAGTCTCAAAGAGCCTCACAAGAGTTTGAAAAATAAATTGCAGTTTATTCAATAATTATTTTAAAAAGTTGAAAGTCCGCCACTACAACTACTGTAGCTGCTTACCTTTACTAAACAGACACTTACCAGGTATGTACCAGATAATCCCAAAGCTGTCTTTCTCACAGCTGATTTATCTCAAAGCATCGGAACCTCAATGCCGCCATCTTGGCTTCGGTAGCTGGCTGTCACTTATTAATGACTTACAACTGGATCCCATATGCGCATGCATGAGATCAAGAGGCACATAGAGACTAGTCTTGGAGCCTCCAGGGATGTGTGATGTTACCCCAGGAGGCTGTTGGAGGGGGGAGAGTTAGCATACAAGGCGATGCCATCCTTTGCCTAGGTGACGTGGGAGATGGTACCAGAAAAAAAAAGAAAGGTAACATGAGATTTCCCTAACTTCCTGTTCTAGAGATGCAGCTGGAAGTAAGATGAACGCTCCACAAAGTTTTCAGTATTCCCCTCTTAGACAATTGTCACCACAACTGGTATCGCCATTGGAAGATTTCTTTTTTTTTTTTTTTTTCAAATTCTTTATTAAACAAAGAAAAGATACAAAGTGCATCGAAACAGTCAAAAAAGTCAGCAAACATGAACACTATAAAGTGCAAGAGACCAACGTCTCAATAACAGAGTAAGCCATTGGAAGATTTCACCTCCCCTTTTGTTCTGGTAGTTTTCTGTCTAGGTCACCAGGACAAATAATGTGTACCTACCTAGTGGTAACACAGAGACGGCAATGAAAAAATCAGAAAGTAGATGAGGTTTGTGGGCCACTGGATCTCTTGAAGTTGTATACTGTATGTACATAGTTCCTAAGCAATGTAGAAGGAAGGAAATATTCTCCATAGGCTGCACTCTCAGAAGTGGTGGCTGAAGGGTGGCTCTATGCCCGAGTAGGGACTGGGTGTGCTAGAAGGAATGCCTTAAAATCAGAACTTTTAAAGTCCAAATTCAATTTTATTCAGACTCTTATTTCAAAAAAGGCCAACATGTTTCAGGGGTTTAAAGGGTCCCTCTTTGTCAAGGCTTGGCACTATTGATTATAGTGTGTACTGGACTGATACAATTGGAGAGATCCCAAGCAGTAACTAGTATAATCACTCTAGATGCCCTGATTAAGGGGGACCCTTTGTACTCCTTAAAGCAGAACCCCACCCAAAAGGGAAAGCTCCACTTGTCTCTTCCCCCCCCCCCCCCATCTCCGGTGCCACATTTGGGGGCAGGCACCTGGTTTTGAAAGGTACCTGCCCCTACTTCCTGCTGAGTTTGCCGTGTGGAACTGAGACAGAAGTTCAGCCCTTACCGCAGCTGGCCCATGGAGAGGGTGTAGTGCGATTTGCGCATGTGCAGTAGGAAACAGGCTGTGAAGTCCCAAGGCTTCACAGCCGGTTTCCCTTTACCCAACAGTCAGCTTGGGTGAGGACACTGGTGGGGGTCCGGAGCTCCGCTTTAAACATGTTGGATTTTTATGACATATGGGAATAAATAAAATTGATCTGAACTTTATATGTTCTGCTTTTGGCTCTTTCCTTCTTGCACACCTAGTCCCTACATAAACAATCCTTTTCTACTATTTTCTTTTTTTTTTTTTTTGTTTAATAACAAACATGACATACTTACATGCTCTGTGCTGTAGTTTTGCACAGAGCAGCCCCAGTCCTCCTCTTTCGGGTCCCTCGCGGGCGTTCCTGACCCCTCCTTCCTACCAAATGCCCCCAGAGCAATCGGCTTTCTCTGGGGGGCACCCAAACAGACTCACTCCTGAGCTGCTGCTCTGTGTGTCCATTCACACACAGAGCTGCAGCTCAGCCCAGCCCCTCTCTCTCCTCATTGGCTCACTGGATGTGATTGACAGCAGCAGTGATTAATGGTGCCCACTGCTGTCTTAGCCAACGAGAAGGGAGAGTCCCTGGAGAGCCAAGGCTCTCCTGCACATCATTGGATTGAAATGGGGCTCAGGTAAGTATTAGGGGGGCTGGGGGGGGATGCAGCACAGAGAGAGTTTTTTACCTTCATGAATAGAATGCATAAAAGGTAGAACTTTTAACCACTTTAATCGAAAAAGGTTTTATCTACAAATACACTTTAAACTTAGGAAACCATTTAAGCTGGAACTGAGTTTATACATTCAACTTTATTTGTCGTAGTGTCTTCTTCCATCAGTTAAATCTGATATTTCCTTCTCAGGTCCTGAAGTGAAGGGGTTAGTCCGCCAGTCATTGTGCCACTGGAGTCACAATGGTGCATTGTATTCTGGGCCTGCCACCACAAGCAGTGACTGAATGGTACTTTACACTAGTAATGGAAAAATGTTACTGGCATTTGCCACTATCCATTGAAGACCAGATGCTTTCACTGAGGAGCTCATTAGAATCCAGGATTATGGCAGTCTGCCTTCTTACAGCGAGTACAAGTTAAATGTTCTCCTGATGACCGCAGTCTACATTCATTTTCTTGTTGCTATGGATTAAAACACAGTTTCTGTAACTACTTAGAATGTTAGCAAGAAGCAGTCTCCTATAAAACAAATATTGGTACTTTCTTTTTTAATTTCTTATTTAGAAATTGTGATGAGCAAGTAGAAAATCACATTCAGTGGCACTGGGGCGAACAGGAGTCATACAATGCCTTTAAAAAAGTATTCACACCCCTTCAAATTTTCCACATTTTGTCATGTTACAACTAAAACTTAAATATATTTCATTCAAATTGTATGTGATAAGTGGCACATAACTGTTAAAGCGGAGTTCCGGGCACAGATGTCATTTTTTACTAAACATACCCCCGGGACAGTCAGGGCTAGCACATTCCACAATGGCTAGCCTCTGATCTGTCCCGGTTCGCACTTACCTTTTAGAAGAAATACTTACTTATAAAATTTCTTCCACAGCGTTTCCATCTCTCTTGTGGGCAGCTGAAGCCGGCGCGGTCCTCTTCTGTGTCTTCTTCCGCGTCTTCTTGTCCCAGAATGCGCCGCACCGGCCCCTCTCGTCACTTCCGGTGCGGCGCTGCATTCCTCCACAGCTTCTGGGCATGCCCAGAAGCTGTTTAGCAGGGAATGCGGCGTCGCACCGGAAGTGACGAGCGGGGCCGGTGCTGTCGCATTGATTCCTGGGAGCTATGACGTTCAGCTCCCAGGAATCATAGCGAGACAGGAAGTGACGTGGTGAGCCGCGGCTCCGAGGGAGGAAGTACTCTGAGGTGAGTATCTTCGATCTTCAATTACAAGGTGAGTAAACAAAAAAAAAAAAAAAACCTAACTATCCAATTCCTTTTCAGGTGAGGTCTACCTAGCAGAGGGGCACAACAAAAAAAAAATCGTTTTTGTGCCCGGAACTCCGCTTTAAGTGGAAGAAAAATGATAAACCGTTTTCAAAATTGTTTACAAATATCTGAAAAGTGTGGCGTGCATTTGTATTCAGCCCCTTTTACTCTGTTACCCCTAACTTAAATCTTATGGAACCAATTTCCTTCAGAAGTCACCTAATTAGTCCACCTGTGTGTAATTTTAGTATAAATACAGCTGTTCTGTGAAGCCCTCAGGGGTTTGTTAGAGAACCTTTGTGAACAAACAGCATCATGAAGGCCAAGGAACACACCAGACATGTTTTGAGATAAAGTTGTGTAGAAGTCTAAAGCAGAGTTAGGTTATAAAAAAATATCCCAAGCTTTAGAACCCCTCACGGAGCATTGTTCAATCCATCATCCGATGGATGATTTTTTTTTTTATTAACAAACATGTCACACGTACCTGCTTTGTGCAATGGTTTTGCTCAGAGCAGCCCCCATCCTCCTCTTCTTGGGTCCCCCGCTGGCGCTCCTGGCACCCCCGCCCCAAGTGCCCCATAGCGCCCCTATAGCAAGTCGCTTGTTATGGGGGCACTCGTACATGCTCACTTCCAAACCCTGCTGTGTGTGTGTCCATAAGACATACAGATTAAGGTTTAGCCTTGCCCCTCACTCCCTCCTCATTGGCTGTGATTGGCAAGGAGACCATGAGGAAGGAAAGAGCCGAGAGGGCCTCTGCTCTCATGTGCATCGCTGGATCGAGATCAGGCTTACGTAAGTAAAAGGGTAGGCTGGATGGGAGCTGCATGCAGAAGGTTTTTTACCTTAATGCAGGGAATACATTAAGCTAAAATAAACTTTCTGCTTTTACAACTACTTTAAATGGGAAATTGACTTCCAGTTTTGTAACTATTTCAAATGTTAAAAACCAGTGCTTCAGGTTTCACAAAGTTTATTTTAACCACTTTACGCCCACGCTATAGCTGAAAGCTGAAAGTTCTTGCGCTTTGGCACGCGGGTGGTGCACTCTGTGATCGCCGAGTCCTTGGGGCTGGGCTGATCACAGATTGGAGTAAAGGGTCGATCCCAGTCCTTTACCATGTGATTTGCTGTCAGCCAATGACAGCTGACCACGTGATGTAAACAGAAGCAGGTCATCAGCTTTTTCTTTCCTCAGGCATAAAATAAAGCCAATCGCCGGCTTCTGTAAGAGGAGCATTGATCCCACACTGTCCCCACCAGTGCTGCAAACCACTGCTTACCAGTGCCCATTAGTGCTGCCTATCAGGGCCGTCCTTCAGTGCAGCCTCATCAGTTCCTCCTGATCAAGGCTCACCAGTGCCACCTTATCAGTGCCACTCATCAGTGCAGCCTCATCAGTTCCACCTTATCAGTGCCCATCAGTGCAGCCTCTTCAACGTACATCAATGAAGGAGACAAATCACTTGTTTGTAAAATTTTATAACAAACCTATGAACACTGTAAAACAAAACTGGTGTTGAATAAATACCACCAAACGAAAGCTCTATTTGTGTGAAAAACAAATGATAAAAATTTCATATGGGTATAGTGTAGCATTAACCGTGCAATTGTCATTCCAAGTGTGACAGTGCTGAAAGCTGAAAATTGGCCTGGGCAGGAAGGGGGTATATGTGACCAGTAAGAAAGTGGTTAAAATATGAGATCTCCAAACACTTAAAATTTTTGCATCAAATTAGGAAGTGAAATGGTAGGCTTTCATAAAATAAAATAGAAGATCATCCACGTAGGTGGTCAACGTTGGCCCCGTTCACATAGGGGCGACGCTACTTCGCACCGCGACCTCCGAGGTCGCGGTGCGAGCAGCGCGCCGCGACCTCGGAGCGGCCGCCACGGACTTCATAACATTGAAGTCTATGGCGGTCGCCTCCTGGTCGCCCCAAAGAAGCTCCGGACCCTTTTTCTAAGTCGGAGCGACTTGTGTCGCTCCTATTAGAACGGGTCCGCAGCTTCCCTATGGGAGGCGACCTGTGAGGCGACCAGGTCGCCTCACAGGTCGCCTTAGTGTGAACGGGGACTTATGCTTACTATTTCTAGTTCATAGTCTAGAAATATTTTGATTTTTGTCTAACCCTTTCCAAGAATGGTGCCAAGATGAGTACAAATATAAACTGCAACAAAAGGATACCCCCATCTTGTGCCATTAGATATAAAAAGCTCTCTGATAGGGCGCCATTGACCTTCAGTCAAGCATTTGGGTGTGACTGTAATGCCATGATCCACTTGAGTGCCCTGCGCCACAAACCAATATGTGCAATTATGACTTCTATAAATTGCTACAATACCCTATGAAAACCCTTCGTGGCATCTATGATATTATTATAATTTTAACTTTATTTTTCTGTGCCTTGTGGATGAAATTTATTGTATGCATAATGTTATCTTTGGCCTTTCAGCTAACAAATCCCACTTGAGCTGGTTGAATCAGGGATGACAAATGCCTAGATAGTCTAGAAGCTAAGATCCTGGAAAATATTTTGAGATCTGCATTTAGTAAAGAAATTGGATGATTTCCCACTCACAAGTGAGGGACCTTCCCAGCCTTATTGATTACTGTAACATGGGTCTTCAATTTTGTTGAGGATAAGGGCTGTCCCCTAGCCAAACCAGGTATAGAATTATAAGCTTCTGTAAAAAAAAAAAAAAGTGCCAGATAGAGCTGCATGATTAATCGTTAAAAAATCACAATCTCGATTCAACCCCCCCTCAGGATCCTAATCCAGCATTTCCACAATTCAATGTTCTCTGCTCACAGCTGTCAAAAAATAAAAAATAAAATAGCAAATGTTTATTAACATTGCTCAGCGCTGAGACATAAATAGAAACATTGTATCATTTGGTTCTTTTAGATCATAGGAATTAACTTTTGTCTGCAAATGAGGTCAGTTTAACCACTTAAAGACCAGAGTGAAAAGAAATCCATAATTCAAAAAATAAAAAAAAATACTTTTTTTTTTTTTATTTAAATCTGATTTTTTTTGATTTTTATCAAATTTATTTTAATAAAATGCTTTTAGAGTAAAAATCTATCTAAAGATGCTTTTCTATTTAATGCAAACATTTGATACATTAATCATTTCACTATACAACATATGTGTTAAGCTGCTCAGGTCAATGGACTTAATCCTCCTGAAAAGCGAATCACATTAGCAGTTGACATTAATCATTTTGTTTATGCAGCATGAAATGAAGCTTAGTTATGTAGCATGAGGCTTTATATTCTGCAATATTTACATTTTTGGTAAACACATTCAATGAATCCAAGCTCTGTAAGCTGAGATAACATATACTGCATTGATGCATTCATACAATTTCACACTAGCTACCAGCAAGAATGAGTCCTTCCTTTAAAAGAGCACCTGTCATTTCAGATCCATCATGGCAGCGCCTGTTAGAGTGCATCCACTCACCTACTGCTGCGATGTCCCTCACCTTGTTGTGTCACTGCCGTATCACCAGCCGTCCCATTAAAGTAAATTGGACCCTCGGTGAGGCAACAGCGGGTCAGAGGAGGAGCCACTGTGGAACAGAGATGTTCTTTTAAAATTACTATTTAAATCAAGTTGATTTAAATCAAGCCTTTTTACTAGTGATTTAAATTGTAAATTTAAATCGACTTGATTTAAATCATATTCACCCAGTTAAAGAATAAGCTTTTTTCTTACGCTTGTTGCTTAGAAGTTAAAATCAGGATTGTTTGCTAGAGAAACTGCAAACACTATCTATCTATCTATCTATCTATCTATCTATCTATCTATCTATCTATCTATCTATCTATCTATCTATCTATCTATCTATCTATCTATCTATCTATCTATCTATCTATCTATCTACTATATATATGTATGTATATGTGTGTGTGTGTGTGTATTTTTTAGTAGAGACCCTAGAGAATAAAATGGCGGTCGTTGCAATATTTTATGTCACACTGTATTTGCGCAGCGGTCTTTCAAATGCAATTTTGTGGGAAAAAACACACTTCAATGAATTTCAAATGCACTTCAATGAAAAAAAAAAAACATAAAGTTAGCCCAATTTTTGTATCGTGAAAGCTGGTGTTTCACCGAGAATCGTGATCTTTATTCTAAGCAAAAAAATTTTAATCCCTATTTTATCCAGAATCGTGTAGCTCTAGTGCCAGAGAATATCGTAATCATACTAAACAAAATCCATCAGGCCCAGACACCCTTACTATTGGCATATGTTCAATAATTGTAGACACCCTTCTTATTGGCATATGTCCAATAATTGTACAGACTTCCTGAAACCTAATTAGCTCTTCTAGTGTTGCAATAACCTCCACTGAGAGTCTTGGCATACTGAACAAGCCAATGTTGTCCTCAATTTTCTGCCTTAACATCTCCTGGAGACATTCCCCCTGACTGTACAATATATAGCTGTCCAATATTTTACTTAAAACACTGGAAATGAGCCATTCTTCTTCTGTTGATTCTGTGTTGATCCCTAATAACTGAAATGTAATTATTCAATTGGGGACAGCAAACCAAGTCACGGGTGCCACAGTGGGTTCAAGCCATTTTCAGTGGCACCAGGAAGATTGATAGTCACATCTACAAAATGATTTTCTATGTTTCATTAAAATTAAAGTAAAGTTTGATAAGTATTATCTAGTCTTTAATATACTGAGTTTTCCAGACAAATTCTTATGTTTAAAAAAGGTGGCGTTTGCATTAATCTCTGCATTTGAATGCACATGTGCGAACAGATTATTTCCCACCTGAAGACAGTGGTAAATCCATCTCAAAGCCAACTAATACAGATAATTCAGAAGCGTGTGTGCAGCTGAAATGATCATCTTACAGGCCAGACATAGTGCAATTAAGCCTTGAAAGACAGGAACAGGCACCACACCGAATCTATAACGGTAAATATGAAGCATGAACATAATTTGCTTGTCAAAATGTTTTTAATGTTTGCTGCTTTTTTAAATATAATAAAGAGAGTTGTATGCTGCGAGTACATTCAAAAGTATCTTCTTTTGAATTACAAACTATATATTTGCCTGTGCCATACTTAGCATTAAACCCTAAAGAAAACATTTATTATATTGCAGCTTACCATTTCTTAGATGTGATGGCTGAATTCATTTTCTTTAGGTCCCTTTCACACAGGCTTTCCGATCGGGTCTGCCTGTCAGTTTTTTCTGGTGGACCTGATCAGACGCTCCATGCATCCCTATGGGGCAGTGGGTGTCAGCGGTGACATCTCCGCTGACACCCGCTGCTATCCAATCTGATCCTGTCTGTGAAATCCAGACGGATGGAAACCCTATTTTCCATCTGTCTGGAGGATAAGGTTGGATAGGATTGGATGAAAACGGACAGGCGGTCCATTTTCATCTAATCTCCCATAGAGAAGAGCGGGGCTCTGACAGGTCTGTCTCTGCACACAGAGTGGAGACAGACCTGTCATCCGCCTGCTCAGCAGGGATTAGCGGATCGATCCCCGGGAGCCCTGGGAGGTGCCAAGGTTCGCCATCACTGGCCTAGGTTATAAGAAGATTTCCAAGACCCTGAACCTGAGCTACAGCCAGTGGCGTAGCGTGGGTTGTCAGCGCCCGGGGCAAGGCAAGTAATTTGCGCCCCCTAACCTGCAGACTTTTAGCACTCCCTGAGTCCCTTCCTACAATAGTACTGACCAGCCTGATTCCTATACTGACCTACCAGTCCACTACGCTAACATACCTGATTCCTGTACTGGCCACTACACTGACCTACCTGTCCACGACACTGACCCTTACACTGACCTACCTGATTCCTACCTGCCCACTACACTACACTGCCCACTACACTACACTGTCCTCCACACTACACTACACTGACCATTAAACTACACTAAACTGTCTACTACACTACACTGTTCACTAAAGTGTCCACTACACTACACTGTCCACTACACTACACTTTCCAATACACTTCACTGTCCACTATACTACCCACTATACTGTCCACTACACTATACTGACCACTACACTACACTGACCACTACACTGACCACTACACTAACCACTACACTGACCACTACACTACACTGTCCACTACACTACCCTACACTGTCCACTACACCACACTAACCACTATATTGTCCACTAAACTACACTACCCTATACTGTCCACTACACTATACTACCCACTACACTGTCCACTACACTAAACTTTCCAATACATTACACTGTCCACTACACTAAACTTTACAATACACTACACTGTCCACTACACTACACTGACCACTACACTACATTGTCCACTACACTACCCTAACCACTATATTGTCCACTAAACTACACTACCCTACACTGTCCACTACACTACACCACACTTTCCAATACTCTACACTGTCCACTATACTACCCACTACACTACATTGTCCACTACACTGTCCACTACACTGACCATTACACTACACTACACTGACCACTACACTACACTAACCACTGCGCTGTCCACTACACTACACTGTCCACTACACTACACACTACACTACATTGAATATAAATAAATCCGCGCTAAGGATATCAGAGGATAAATTAGATGCACAGGTAAGCTGCAGCCTCACTTAAAATATAGCCAAAAAAGGCTATATAAATATGTATGTAAATATGAAGTGGTGGCGCTGCTTATAAGGTGCAAATAGGTATATATAAATATATAAAATGAAAAAATAAAATGTAGAAACACAGATGTGATTGAGGAATAAAAATATAAATATAAATGGTGGATATGTAAATGATGCCACAATATAGTAAAAGTCCAACATAAAATGGTATTGGGAATGAGTTAATATGGAATATATGAAAAAATATAAAAAAATATAATAATAAAATGAAGTAAAATATAAATAACCACCAGAGTGCGTAGTATAAAGTGCAAAGTACTACAATATATATATCTCTTAGTATATACCTAAAATAATAATATCAGCATTTTGTAATAAAATGGTAAGAAAATAACTTGAAATAATAATACATAGGCAATGGTATAATATGAAAAAGTGTGCA
This sequence comes from Pelophylax lessonae, assembly GCF_965119305.1. Classification (NCBI taxonomy): domain Eukaryota; kingdom Metazoa; phylum Chordata; class Amphibia; order Anura; family Ranidae; genus Pelophylax; species Pelophylax lessonae. Next base: position 338 of record NW_028119233.1, on the reverse strand, counting down.
AAAAGTGCAACAATTAAATTGGGTGTGCGGGAAACTTTTCCGGAGAAAATGAATAAGAGTGCGGGAAACTATTTTTACAAAGTGCAGTAAGTAGTGATGTGATCTAAATTCATGTGATAAATAGTCCGTATAATAATAAAGGTGCAAACAATATTATGGGCAAACTCAATGTGCAAAGAAATATGAACTCCAAGGTAGAAATAAGAAATGGTATTAGATCAGATCAGCTGTTAAGATAAGTCCATATATAGATGATTGTGCCCCGAGGAGTGGTGAATGAATAAGTATCCAGCGGTGACCCCCAAGGTGGGTGACTGGCGAGTGGCGGGGAAACCTCT